>NC_025997.2:22627367-22710981 GCF_000442705.2 Elaeis guineensis
ATCCACTCTCTATTCCATATCTGAGCTAGCTTTCTCAGAGTCCCAAGCTGACTTGACCCAGTCCAAGTTAACTCCATCTAGATTTGAGTCGGCTCTTCTGCTGCAAAAACAGACTTTCACCTTAAGATCTCTCCCATCCTAGCCCTAGGACCCATATCCGATCCTAACCTCTCAGAATCATTGCCATGACTCCCCTCATGGCCTCTCAAGGCTTGGAAGCACCATCCATTCACAACAAAGGAGGGGCTGAGTGGATGGATCATCATCATGCCGTGCAATGACATACTTTACGTAATCAACCTACACAATTCAAAAATATATTAGTTCTAATATACATATCAGATCCTATAACAACTTAATAAATACAGTTTAAAATTCTTATCATGATCTGTTGTGATCTAGAATCTAAATAATCATTAGTCCTTCTAGACTGGTGTGGGGCCTCCCATAATTGTAGCTAACCTGGTGGATGACCCAGTTGTCATATCTACAATAAGTAAATAATAAAATTAAATTAATTAAAGTATACATATAAGAGTTTTTATAGTTTTAGTGAAAAGTTTTGGAATAAATTTTTTACCAATCTGTCAGTCACAACATGTGTGCCAACAGAGCCGTCCGTGTGTCTGATCTGGGCGGTCTGATTCTATCGGACCCTCTGTCGCCTACTGGAGTACTCCTCGCTACTCCACTAATCGTAGAGGGCCTCCCATACATCCGTTCGCATCCAGTGATCCATGTAGGACCTCCAGTCCGATGGTGACTGAGAATCAAAATGCTCGATGGTGGACTGCCTGAGGCTGTAGAAGCCATCTCGAAGCCTTCGTGTGGCCACCTCATCAAAGGCCCGATGGCCAACCTCCTCATCTTGAAGAGTCTCGAATCGATAGTACTCCTGTAAGATAGAATTAAAGCAAGTATTAATAAGTAGAATACAAAATATATCATGAATTTCAAAATTAAATATTTTTGACTTATCCAAAATATCTCTCAGATTGCATCATGAGCTCCAAAGGGTCAGCTGGAGAACTCATTCACCAGCTTCGACATCAAGCGTCAGATGATGTCAGTAACCACACGAGATACTCTAGGCTCTCTAAATATACTACAAAATTGATTTTAAAAAATAAATTTTAACTCTAGAATGGCTAAATTCTAAACATATTAATTGAAGTTGTGGTACTTACGAATGGCTCTGAATGTGGATGAGCTTTTTATCCTCCGATCGAGTCGGAGGTGCCGCGAGCCATGTAGATCCTCGACCAAGGCTCTATGTCTGGGAGCCGGTCGCTATTGCATGTGATTATGGGGTCAATGGTAACCCCTTTTCATCTGAACCTGAGCGCAAAATATCTAATATAAAGAATATTATATTAATTAGTAAAGAATAAAATAACATAAACAAGAATATCTAAAGTGTTAGAGCATATCACCTTATGTGAGAGATGCAGAACCATGCGAGCTGGTTGCATAAAAGCTCTCTCCTCAACTGTGATGGCTCCGATCTCAAAAAGATATGATCTATAATCTCTAAAAATAAAATAAATATATATCATATTAGACTAACTATGTACCAGAATAAAATAATCATGTATCATATGATGGAATCAGATCTAGGATTTCATGGTTAGATCTTGAAATTTTTTAAAGATCAGACAGCGAAAGACTAAAATAAATCAAAATTTATCATGTAAAATCAGAGAATCCCTAGATCTAAGATCCTATTACATGATTATTACATGATATTAAATCAAAAATTAAAATATAAAGAGCAAGAACTACATGTTGATCATATCAACATGTTTCTATACTACATCTAATGTATGTATAATAGATCAGATCTATTACCTTGCAAGTTAGACGTTCTAAATTTGCTGATCCGGGCTTGATGATAATATTATGTACCACATATATGTCCAGCCTCTAGGAGTCATCCACACGAGCTCACGAATCACAATCAGAAGTCCTGGTCCAGAAAATCAGCACAGTATGCTAGTACTGCGCTGATCCTTCTTCGATGGTCGATCAGATACCTCCTTCTTCTTGATTTGGACTTTTCTAAAGATAAGAAGTAGGAAAAAAAGTTTTAGATGAGACACTCTTAGAAAAATTATAGATGGAGGAAGGGAAGAGATGAACCCAGCAACTCTAGAAGAAGACCCTCTTCTTCTTCTCTTTGCTCTAACCCAGACACCTAGTTTTGTGTCTATTAGATCTTCATGCCCCAAGATTTTTTCTTCTTGATTTTTGGACACCCCAAAGGTCTCTCAATGCTCTATGTTCCATAAAAATTTTATGAAGAAATTTATTTTAAATAGAGAGATATGAAGAGTCCTTGTCTAGGTCAAATACCTAGTCAAGGATTATCCAAACAAGGCAAGACAAGGGGCACCCAACTCTTGGACGTCCTGTCCTTCTTTTTCTGCTATGAATCACTAGAAAAGGATGCATATTATATGCCATAAAAGCCATAAAAATCTCAAAAAAAATTTGGATAAAATCAGTGCCATAAGGAAAGAGTTTTGGTTTCCTAAAACTCTATCTCATAGAATTTAAAATCCAAACTAATTCCTACTTTGACTTTGTCCACAACTACGTTCTATGTAAGAGAGAAAGAGAAAAAAATTTTGGATGTGTGTGAAGACCTGGGAGAGAGAGTTTTGTCACACAAAATAAAAGAGAGTGGGTGTGGGGGGCTAAGGTGGCGTAAGGTGGAATCCTAGTCTTACTAGGATTCAATCTATGACTTGTTCAAATTTGGTTTCTCAAACCAAAATCAAATCAACCAAATTAAAATAGGTCTTAGTCCAATTAAGAGTCTAATTTAATCAAATTAAATTAAATTTAAATCTAATTTAATTTTCTAATCAAATTAAAAATTAGATTGATCCAAGTCCTATTTGAACTAGGATTAATTTTTTCTTGCACTTGGCTTATCCAAAAAACTAATTGGACTTGATCCAATCAAACCCAAACCAAATTTAATTAAATCATATTTAATTAGACTTAATCTCAACCTATTAGCTTAATCAAATTAAGCCAACTAGCAATCAAATTACTAATCGATCCTTCTGCAATACTTGCACTAGGTTAAATGTCAATCGTATTGATTGTTTAACCCTAGAACAATTCTTAATCGTTGATCAACCATCCGATCGGATCATGAACTCTAATGTATATGATCTCATAGGTCTGAACCTAAGTCGATAGCACAGAAATAAATTGCTGTACCAATCAAAATGATCATCTAGCAATGGTACCCGACGGTCGAATAAATCGAATGTGTAGAACAACATCCACAGAACCCATGCGGATATAGTTTTCATATAATTCATCCCCTTGACCAAAATACTCATAGGACACCTCAGAGTTCAACTGTCAACTCTGATCAGGTTATCCAAATTATATTTTAAAATATCAAATCCATCTGATGGATTATCTTGGTCAAAATTTTGCTAAATTGAAATACAGCGACTCATTCTTCTCCAACTCTTGGAGTGGTCAATCCCATCTCGATCACACTCTGACTTCGCAAGTACTTGACTGTGCCCAAAAGCCTTTCATCACTGAATTAAAAATTCAATTAGTCCAGTACCAAAGCACAGTGAGTTGCTTGCAAGTCACTGAGGTGATCTCAGGTCTAAGGGACACTTATACCTATATCCCATCAGAGACATTCTCGACAGCAGAATACTCTGGAGTTGATCACGTTCAATGATGATGTACCCTTACATCTCATCTGTATGCCATACCAGTGTCTCCACACTCTTTGATTAAGAGGACAATCAACCTATATGACCTACAGCAACCTATGCTCGATAGAAGCTGTCGTCCTTATTAACAGCCTATCATTTGATCGTGAACAGTTTTAAGGACTAATCGATAAATCCTCTCTTTATCGAACCTAAATAGTCCTAAGGACTTCATCATAACAACGGAGTTCATTAGAAGATGAAAACTTATGATGAAAATACCAAAAATATATTTTATTTATTAACAAATTAATTACAATACAAGATTGCTCAACCGTCAACAGATTGACGATTGGCTTTTGGGATATATTTTTCAACAACTCTCACTTGTCCTAAAGCCACTCGACACAGTATCAAATACCCATCTTTGACTTATGGTTGTCGAACTCCTTTATCGTCAGGGCTTTAGTGAAGGGGTCGGTCAGGTTCTCCTTTCCGTCAATCTTCTGAAGGTCGACGTCACCTCGATCCACGATCTCTCAGACCAGGTGGAAGCGACATAAAATATGCTTCGGCCCTGGTGTGCTTTGGGTTTCTTCACCTGAGCTATGGCACCAGTGCTATCGCAGTAGAGCAGGATCGAACCATCGAGGAATGGTACAACTCTGAGCTCGTTGATGAATTTTTTCAGCCACACAGCTTCCTTCGCGACATCCAATGCTGCGATGTACTCCACCTCACAAATAGAGTCTGCTACAGTATGCTGCTTGAAACTCTTCCAGCAAATAGCTCCACCATTCAAAGTAAAGATATAACCCGACACGCTTCTGCTGTCATCATGGTCTGATTGAAAGCTGGAGTCTGTGAACCCCACAAGTTTTCGATCTGACTCGCCATAAACCAACCATTGATCCTAGTATTTCTCAAATATTTAAGGATGGCTTTAACCACTTTCTAGTAATTTTCTCCAGGATCAGATTGGTATCTACTCACTACTCCTAGTGAGTATGCCACATCTGGCCTTATACATGTCATGGCATATATGATAGATCCCACGATCGAATCATATGGGACTCTACTCATATGCTCTCTATCTCTTCAGGAGTTATCGGACAATCCTTCTTAGAGAGAGAAATTTCATGGTCTATCGGTAGATAGCCCTTCTTGGAATTCTCCATGCTGAACCTCTTCAGCACAGTATCTATGTACGTGGACTGAGATAACCTAAGCATCCTTTTATATCTATCCCTATTGATCTTCATCTCTAGGATGTAGGATGCTTCACTCAAGTCCTTCATAGAGAACTGCGATGATAATCAAATTTTTATTTCTTATAGTGCGGGGATATCATTCCCGATTAAAAGAATATCATCCACGTACAAGACAAGGAATAGCACAACTGGACCATTTGCCCATTTATAGATGTAGGGCTCTTGTCCGTTATTAATGAAGCCATACATTTTGATCACCTTATCAAATGCATATTCCAACTCCGAGAAGCTTGCTTCAATCCATAAATGGATCTCTGAAGCTTGCACACCTTGGACTCATCTATGGATGTAAACCCCTCAGGTTGTATCATATACACCTCTTCGGTCAGCTCTCCATTCAGGAAAGCTATCTTTACATCCATCTGTCAGATCTAATAATCCAGATGGGCAGCTATTGCAAGCATTATTCGAATAGATTTGAGCATTGCCACAGGGGAGAACGTCTCATCATAGTCAATACTATAATGTTGATGATACCCTTTGACAATCAGATGGGCTTTATAGGTCTCCATCTTTCCGTCTGTGCCCCTCTTCCTTTTGAAGATCCATTTACAACCAATAGGTTTAACCCCTTCAGGTGGGTCAACCAATGTCCATACATCGTTGACCTTCATGGACTCCATTTCAAATTTCATGGCTTCAAGCCATTTCTCAAAATCAGATCTCTATATTGCATCCATATAGGTGATCGGATCCTCATCGTTCTCATCGAGTTCGATGAGATTATTGTCCTAGATCAAGAAGCCGTAGTATCTGTCCAGCTGACGTGGTACTCTACTAGATCGCCTTAATGATGCAGGTACATTAGGCTCTGGATCTGATCTAATCAAATCTGACTCAGGTTCAGCTATTAGTGTCGGTCCTTCTACCTGTTGAACTTCATCAAGTTCAACCTTAGAGGAAACGATTCCTTCACCAAAGAACTCCTTTTTTAAAAAGATTGCCTTAAGACTGATGAACACCTTTTGTTCATCAGCATGATAGAAAAAATATCCTTGGGTCTCTTTAGGGTACCCTATGAATGTGTATTTGTCAGACCTAGGTCCAAGTTTATCTGTAACTAACCGTTTGACATAGACCGGGTACCCCCAGACCCTAAAGTGTGAAAGTGCTGGCTTATGCCCTGTCCATATCTCATATGGAGTCTTAATTACAGACTTACTTGAAACTCTATTTAATAGATAATAGGTCGATTCAAGTGTATATCCCTAGAAGGATATCGGCAAGCTGGCAAAATCTATCAAGGATTGGACCATGTCTAACAGGGTCCGATTTTTTCTTTTAGACATACCATTATGCTGTGGTGTTCCTGGAGGAGTCCATTGGGAGAGAATCCCATTCTCTCCTAGATATGTGAAAAACTCACCAGAAAGGTATTTTCCTCCTCAGTCAGTCAGATCGAAGAGTTTTAATACTCTTTTCAGTTTATTTTTCTGCTTCATTTCATAATCGTTTGAACATTTCAAATGAATCCAACTTATGTTTCATCAGATAGACATATCCATATCTGGATAGATCATTTGTGAAAGTGATGAAATAGAAATATCCACCTCTAGCACTTGTGCTCATGGGCCCACATATATCAGTATGTACTAGGCCCAAGAGCTCAGCAGCTCTCTCACCTTTTTCAGTAAAAGGTGACTTGGTCATTTTACCAAGAAGACAGGACTCACAGGTTGGAAGTGATTCACAATCACTGACTTCGAAGATTCTCTTTTGAGTCAACCTGTTTATCCTATTCTTGTTTATATGACCTAGCCTATAGTGCCATAGTAGATATCTGATACACTATCTAATCTAGGGTGCTTGCCTCTTATCGGGCTTGATCTTTCTGGTCTGGCCCTGCACTAATGTCCTAGCCTGAACTTGTACCTTCTTCACTTTCTTCTTCTTGTTCTTCTTCCCTTTTTCAAAGGGTCGAGAACCAGAAGACGAACCTCCCACAAAGTTCACCGACTCCTTGTGGAGTTGGTGATCCTTCTCAAAGTTCTGAAGCAACCCTAGTAACCCGTGGTAGTTTACTTCAGACTTTGTCATTCTATAATGAGTGAGGAATGGGAGATAAGACTTGGACAGCGAGTTCAGTATTGCATCTTTCCCAAACTGCTCATGCAAGAAAAAATTGAGCTTGCTCAAATGCTCCATCAGCTCGATCATGTACAATACATGATCAGTGACAAAGGCATCATCCCACATTTTGACGTTGAAGATGGCATAACTAGTCTTGTGCCTCTCTACATCATCGGGTGTGCCAAAGGCATGTCCTTTGATTGAGTCATCTCAAATCTGTGACTGAACTCGTCGCTCATGGCAGCCAGCATGATGCAGCGCACCGTGGTCTAATCACTGAGCCACTTCTGGTAAGTATCTCTGACTGTTCCACGTGCATTGACAGCTGGCTCCTCAGGTGCAGGATCCATTATCATATATAGGATCCGTTCATGCTTCAGGACTATCTTCAACTTTCAGTACCAGCTACCGAAGTTGGATCCCACCAATTTATCATTGTCCAACAATGATCGGAGCAATAGAAAAGTGACCATGTCTGCACAAAGAAAAATCATAATCAAATTAGTAATTGATTTATTAAATCTAAAGATTTGGACTTTAATCAAAAGGTTTCTCCCACTATTTTATTCGAATTGGTAGCCTCTACCTCCAATTCGAGAAATTACCCTAATTTCTTAGTGGGTACTAGAATCTACTTAGACTGCACACAAGCCCAACTTTGATTGACCAATCCATGTACATCTAAGGATAGGTTCATAACTAATTATTTTTTTAAATAATTTTTAGTAATTTTATTTTTGCCCCAATCCCTAATCAATAGGCTTTGGCCTCCACTGAAAAGGTCTGGTTAGGTCCAACCATTAACATGACCATACTTGGCCCATTTAGCCAATGAATGATTAGGCCCAACTTTGGTTGGCTAACCTAACCACCGTTTAGAAAGATGCAGTCAAGGAATCATATTATGAATGATAATTTCATCAGTCGATAAGCACCAGGCCTTTGGGCCTCCAATGATTATCCAACTGATGGACCCATTATCATCCACTTAATGGGAGGCTATGATTTAGTTATCACCATAACTATTTTATTTTAAGGACCTAATAATTTTATAAAATTTAATTGATTTAGAGGATGAGGTCAGATGAACCAGCTTATCATGATCCTCCCACTGGCTTCACTAAGTCAGCTTAAGGGAGACCATTAAAAGGGTTGGTCTAGGAGCACCTAAATCAGTCACACTGATTTACCTAGCTGACATGGGTCAACTCGAATAGTCAAGTGATCCGATCAAAATATAATTTCACCAAAAGGCCAGGTAAGTTCGATCGATGGGAGGATCTGCCAAAGCTTGCCTTAGACACCATATGAAATGGTCAGGTAAGCAGGCTGCCAATTAAAAATCATCGATTTGGTTTACCTTAGACACCAACTGGTTTAATTAGTTTCGATTAGATCAACCTAACAGTTCGTGCTAGACTGCTTAGCCAAGAATCAAGTCCATTTGGTTCTCGTTAAAGACATGGACTTGACCAACTACAACTATTGTAATTGATCTAGAGAATCCTTGACCTAATCTAAAACAACAATTGATTAGATTTAGTCAATTCTCTAATTAAGTCCATCTTTAACCTAACCTTAGGTCTAACCCAATTAATGGACATAATTTCCACTAACCCATTAACCCAATATGTTATGGTTTGTGTATTAGGTTCTTCAATTCACAATCCTAGAACCTAATCAAACAATTTCTTAATTCTCAATTAAGTTTTGGGCTGAGGGTTAAGGTTCGGTTTTTCGAAAATAATTTTTATGTTTGTAAAATATTTTTACAACATGATTCTACCAATCAAGTTGCATGTTTGATTCATAATCAAAATGCAAATAAAAAAAAAGTATGAAACTACTTTAGATCTAATCTAAACAGGTTCATGTAATTGAAATAATTTTAACTTTAAACTGCATAAATTTTTCAGACAAATATATGATGGTTCTTTGCTCGAAAATTATTAACAAAGAGATTTTATTTTAGATTTAAATATTTTTTAAATTTAATAAATCATAAATTTAATCTAGATCACATCGAATAAATTTATAATTAAAGATAGATCTACACGAACTAGGACAACTTTTGCACTATAAGGGGTAAACCTTACAGCAGGACAACCTACAGTTCGTGATTGATCTAAAAATTTTAATTTTAGATTTAATATAAATTAGATCTAATCTAAAAATAATCTAAGCATGTATAAATAATCATGTAATAAATAACCTAGGCTCTGATATCAATTGATGGAACCAGATCTAGGGTTTCAAGGTTAGATCTTGAAACTTTTTCAAGATCAGACAGCGAAAGATTAAAATAAATTAAAATTTATCTTATAAAATCAGAGAATCTCTAGATCTAAGATCCTATTACATGATTATTTCATGATATTAAATTAAAAATTAAAATATAAAGAGCAAGAACTACATGTTGATCATATCAACATGTTTCTATACAACATCTAATGTATGTATAATAGATCAGATCTATTACCTTGTAAGTTAGACATTCTAACTTTATTGATCTGGGCTTAAGGATGATGTTGTAAGCTGCACATACATTCGGCCTCTAGGAGTCATCCACATGAGCTCACGAATCACGATCAGAAGTCTTGATCCAGAAAATCAGCACAGTATGCTAGTACTGCGCTGATCCTTCTTCGATGGTCGATCAGATGCCTCCTTCTTCTTGATTTGGACTCTTCCAAAGATGAGAAGTAGGAGAAGAAGTTTTATATGAGGCACTCTTAGAAAACTTACAGATGGAGGAAGGGAAGAGATGAACCCAGCAACTCTAGAAGATGACCCTCTTCTTCTTCTCTGTGCTCTAACCCAGACACCTAGTTTTGTGTCTATTAGATCTCCATGCCTTAAGAATTTTTTTTTTGTGTTTTAGATGCCCCAAAGATCTCTCAATGCTCTATGTTTCACAAAAATTTTATGAAAAAATTTATTTTAAATAGAGAGATATGAAGAGTCCTTGTCTAGGTCAAATACCTAGTCAAGGATTATCCAAACAAGGCAAAACAAGGGGCGCCCAACTCTTGGACGTCCCCTCTTTCTTTTTCTATCATGGATCACCAGAAAAGGATGCATATTATGTGCCATAAAAGTCATGAAAATATCAAAAAAAATTTGGATAAAATCAGTGCCATAAGGAAAGAGTTTTGGTTTCCTAAAACTCTATCTCATAGAATTTGAAATCCAAACTAATTCCTACTTTGACTTGGTCCACAACTACATTCTATGTAAGAGAAAAAGAAAAAAATTTTTGGGCATGCGTGAAGACCTGGGAGAGAGGGTTTTGTCACACAAAATAAGAGAGAGTGGGTGTGGGATAAGAGAGAGTGGGCATGGGGGGCTAAGGTGATGCAAGGTGAAATCCTAGTCTTACTAGGATTCAATCTATGACTTATTCAAATTTGATTTTTCAAACCAAATCAAACCAAAACTAAATCAACATAATCAAAATAAGTCTTAGCCCAATTAAGAGTCTAATTTAATTAGATTAAATTAGATTTAAATCTGATTTAATTTTTTAATCAATTAGAAATTAGGTTGACCCAAGTCCTATTTGAACTAGGACTAGTTTTTTTTTGCACTTGGCTTATCCAATAAATCAATTGGACTTAATTCAATCAAATCTAAATCAAATCTAATTAAATCATATTCAATTAGACTTAATATTAGCCATTGACTTAATCAAATTAAGCCAACTAGCAATCAAATTGCTAATCGATCCTCCTGCAACACTTGCACTAGGTTAAATATCAATCGTATTGATCGTTTAACCCTAGAATGATTCTTAATCGTTGATCAATCATCTGATCAGATCGTGAACTCTAATGTGTGTGATCTTATAGGTCCAAATCTAAACCGATAGTACAGAAATAAATTTTTATACCAATCAAAGTGACCATCTAGCAATGGTACCGACGGTCGGATAGGTCGAATGTGTAGAACAACATCCTTAGAATCCATGTGGATATAGTTTCCATATAATTTATTTCCTTGACCAAAATGCTCATAGGACACCTCAGAGTTCAACTGTCAACTTTGATCAGATTATCCATATTGTATTTCAAAATATCAAATCCATCTGATGGATTATCCTGACCAAGATTTTGTTAAATTGAAATACAGCGACTCATTCTTCTCCAACTCTTGGAGTGGTCAATCCCATCTCGATCACACTCTGACTTCGCAAGTACTTGACTGTGCCCAGAAGCCTTCCATCACTGAATTAGAAATTTAGTTAGTCCAGTGCCAAACACAGTGAGTTGCTTGCAAGTCACTGAGGCGATCTCAGGTCTAAGGGACACTTATACCTATATCCCATCAGAGACATTCTCGACTGCAAAATACTCTGAAGTTGGTTACGTTCAATGATGATGTACCCTTATATTTTATCTGTATGCCATACTAGTGTCTCCACACTCCTTGTTTAAGAGGACAACCAACCTATATGACCTATAGTGATTATGCTCGATAGAAGATGTCATCCTTATTAACAGCCTATCATTTGGTCATAAACAGTTTTAAGGACTAATCGATAAATCCTCTCTTTATCAAATCTAAATAGTCTTAAGGACTTCATCATAACAACGGAGTTCATTAGAAGATAAAAATTTATGATGAAAATATCAAAAATATATTTTATTTATTAACAAATCAATTATAATACAAGATTGCTCAACCATCAACAGATTGACAATTGACTTTTGGGATATATTTTCTAACATCATATTAGATTAACTGTGCATCAGAATAAAATAATTATATATCATATTTATTTAACTGTATATCATGATACCTTAACTTTGCACCACATTTATAAAAGTAATGTGATATTTTGTATGCTTAGAGTAAGAAATAACATTATAATGGTCTGATTATGAATTATGGTTGACATAATTTATCTAGTTTTTAAAATAATTTTATATCAATTTATCTATATTTTATTTTCATTCACGAGACCAACAGATCGAAAACTAGGAGTAAATTTTTTTAAAAAAATAAAATAAAAACTTAAAAATAATACTTAAATTAGAGGCCAACAAAGTAAATAAGGGAAAGAGAAAAAGAAGAAGGCTCAGATCTGTCAATGAACAAGGCATTGCAAGTTTTTCTACACCTTTAACCATGAGATGGCTACAAGTGGTTGTTTGTGATGTAACAGACCATCTAAGTTTGTCCTGCAACTACAACGATAAGAATAAAAATGCATCACCTCCATCGATCTCTCTCTAGACTTTTTAGGTGCATCTCATACAGGCAATCATCATAGCCTCCTCGAGCCCCTAACCGCCTATCCGAGCCCTCAAGTCATCATAGCCTCTTTGGGATATGCTTCGGCTCCATGTTCATAATGCTGACGGGCACCTTCCCTCGGCCTAAGCGTGCAGGGCTGTATATCTTGGATGCCAGCTAGAACCCGAACCCAAGCGCGTAGGGCACGCCCTGGCCTCATGTTTGCAATGCTGTCTGACACCTTTCCTCGATCCGAGCACTCTGCATGCCGAGACCCAAATCCCGTGCTTCTAATTAATTAATTACATAATTAATTAATTAAATTAATATTTAATTAATTAATTTTTTAATATCTAATTATACTTATTTAATATAATTTAAATAAAAAATTAATTTTTAGTGACAGCATTAGCCGTCGCTAATATTCACAATAGAAGCGACTTAGGGATGGGATGCCAGCTCGAGGATGCGATCGTGGAGATGAGGGCTCAAGGACGGGGCCACGGGATCGAGCCAATGGGACAGGGGCCACAGGATCGGGGTGGCGGGCTGGGGGGTGGGGCAGGTGCCGCGGGGTCAGACTGGCGAGGCTGAGGCATGGGGATGAGGTCGCAGGAAGGCGACGTGGGTCGGGGCCGTGGGGTCAAGCCGATGGGGCTGGGGGCTACAGGGCGGGCAGTGGGGTCGAGTCGCGACATCGAGACCGATGGGGTTGGGGTGATCGCGGGCATGGAGGGATGTAGTCTCAGGGCCATGGGATGCGGAGGGATGGGCGAGGAGGGATGGGGCGTTTGGGCGCCGGTGAGAGAATGAGGCACTGGCGAGAGGATGAGGGTTTGGATGCTGGCAAGAGGAGAGGATGAGGGAAAAGGGGTTGGGGAGGCAAGGGGGTTGAGGGGGGTTCAAGCACTGATGAGAGGAGGGAAGGGGAGAGGGAGGATGAGGAGGGTTTGAGCACGCGAGAAAAATCCTCCCCCCCTCGCACGTTGTTATATGTGGAGTATTAGCGATGGCAATGCGACCGTCGCTAATACTGTTAGTAAAAGTATTAGCGATGATAAAATCTACTACTAAAAAAGGATAGCCATCGCTAATATTTTTATCGAAAAAATATTATTTTTTTAAATAATTTTTTTAAAATTATTAGCAATGGCAAACATACCGTCTCTAATACTGTCGATAAAAGTATTAGCGACGGCAAAATTCATCACTAAAAACTTATAGCTATCGCTAATACTTTTAGCAGAAAAAAATATTTTTTCATAATTTTTTCAATAATTTTTTTTAAAATTATTAGCGACGGCTAACATACCGCCTCTAATGCCATCAGTAAAAATATTAGCAATAATAAAATCTATCGTTAAAAACTTACAGCCATCGCTAATACTTTTATCAAAAAAAAATTATTTTTTTTGAATATAATATAATTTTAAAATTTAAAGTTCATCTTCATCATTTATTATCTAAATAATTATTGTTAGAGTATCATCACAAAAGACTGTCTCGATCCGATAGCCCTTGCTAGTCGATCAATAAAACTTGATTTTGATGGCCATGAACGATCGCATGATAATCTAATAGATAGAGATTATTGATAGATCTAAAAATTTACAGCAATGATCTTGATGATATTTATAGCATACTATCAAAATTTTACTTCAATTGGATATCATTATCATAATCAATTTAGCACGAAATAATTTTAACTATTAAATAAAAAATGAATGATCAAAAGGCCAAACAGTATCTGATTAAGATAAATTTTTAGTTAAATAATTTTTTTTATTACTTAATCATTTATATGGTGATGATCGTAAAATTCAAACTATGAACCATCTACACTAAGTAAATTTTACAAAAGCACAACTATAATTATTTAAGGACTTTAAGAATGAGTATCAAGAGATATATAGTTTTGGATTGTTCATATACGTACAGTTTGAATTTTATAATCATCACCATATAAACAATTAAAGTGATAGTAAAGATCATTTATCTAAAAAATCATCTTATAATCGATAGCCATTTGGCCTTTTGATCATTCATTTTTATTTAACGATCTAAATCATCTCATACTAAATTGATCATAATAATGATATCTGATTGAAATAAAATTTTAATACTATACTAGAATATCATCAAGATCATCGTTATAAATTTTTGAATCCATCAGTGATCTCTATCATCATATCATCATGTGATCATTCATGATCGTTGAAATCAAATTTTATTGATCGACGTAGCTAGAACTATCAGATCGAGATGATCTTTTATAATGATACTCTAATAATAATTATTTAGATAATAAATGATAAAAATAAATCTTAGATTTCAAAATTATATTATATTTAGAGAAAAATAAAAAAAATAATTATATTCTGTCTCTTATTAATGATGGCATATTCCATCACTAATAATCTTGCTATTGTTGCTAATAAGTTTAATAATAAAAAAAATTATTATTTATGATAGAATATTTCATTGCTAATATAGTCATCGCTAATGATTTTTACAGACGGACTGTCGCTAATACTCTTTCTGCGATCACTAATAAGTTTAATAAATAATTTTTTTTGTGATGGCTAATTCTGTCATTAATTGTGTCATCACTAATGATCATTAGCAACGATAATTACCATCTTTAATACTCTTTCCACCGTCGCTAATAATTTAATAAATATTTTTTTTTGTGATGGTTTATTTTTTGGTCGCTATTGATCATCGGTAAAAAATATTATTAGTGATGGCTATTTTGCCATCACTAATAGCCATCAGTAAAAAAATTATTAGCGATGAAAAAATTATCATTGGTAATACCGTCGCTAATACTTTACATTAGCAACGACGAAAATGCTATCACTAATAGTCAAATTTTTGTAGTGCCTGTTGCCATCCCGATATCAAGCAATCCTGACCTATCTCTCTCCTCTTCCTCCAATAGTGTTTCAAACCCTAAGATTTCTAGGGCATGTCTGCCCTCTTTGTAAAACCAAGCATCCTTTCTTTACCTCTTCCTCCCCTTGGTTTCTCTCCATAAATCTCCTTGAGGAGTCTTCGAGTGCCTTTGGACCATCATGTCCCATGATGTTCAAGCAATTCATCCTTGAAGAGTTCTTGATCTCCTCTTGATTGACCTTAGAACCTTGAATCTTTGTGCTTTTGCAATGAATCTAGCTCAAGAGTCAACTCCAACATGCATCAGGGATCGCCTCCTCTCAATTGAGGAGAAGCTCAGAAGGGTTTTCCTTTAGAAACTCAAAGATAAATCCACTATCGAATTCTCTCTATCATCAATCGGTGTTGATGTCATGGCCGATATCTTCACAGATGTATTAAATAGGGAAAATTTAGGAGGTGCGGCAATCATTTTGTTGTTTAATTTGGTAGTAGAGCAACCAAATATGTCATCTTGTATTTAAACCTTTAATGTAATGCTGAAGGGCTGGGAAGAAAATTTTTTGAGTTTATGAAAGAAATATTGGCTTAGATGAAGAACAATGTGATCGAACCCAATTTAGAAACTTTAGAGATTATAATGGATAGCTTTATAAGGGCTTAACAAGTGTTTAAAGCACTTCAATTTCCAGTAGATTGGAAGATATTGGAGCTAAATTTGATTTGGAGTCACTTCATATAGGTCTCAATCTCATGTCAGGGTTGCTAGTTCTTTTTTCCATAGAATGAAAGGAAAATTAGTCTCTGATAACATGTCATATATTGAAATTATCGATCGATGGGCCAAGTTTGGTAGAATTGACAAAATAGAGTATTATTGGACAATGATGATGGCTGAAGGATTAAACCCTAATAATGTTACATATAATCACCTTATTGAGGCACTAGTTAGAACCCCATGCGATGCATGGCATGTATTTATTTTTTTTAAATAATATTTTTATAAATTAAAATTTTAATATAATATAAAAGATATTATGGATGATATCGAATGTTCTAAATAAAAATATAAATTTTAAAAATATTTAAAAAATATAATATTCAAAAAATATTTTATTTTATTTAACTATTTTATTCTATTTATTTATATATATATTTAAATCTATGTCAATTTTGAGATATAAAAAGGTTATTTTTCTAAGGTTATTTTTCTAAGTCATCTGCCATAATTTCATCAGGATACTCCCATCTTCAGCAAAAAGGCAAGGCATGGAATAGGCTGTATAAGTGTGTGCTTAAAATTTTTTCATCCACATGGAATCCTTCGTTGAGGAACAATCACTATTAATAATTAACTTGGATATTAAAAGTTTGAAAATTCTTAAATTTATCAGAGGAAGATAAATTTTCATTTGTTTCCTATCTCAATAAGGACTCAATTCACTAAAATTTTATATTTTTATTTGATAAAAGTGCTTGATTGTGCTGGATATTGAGGATTTCTTATTATGTTTTTTAACTTCTTTTGTTCAGATTTTTCCTTTGGTTGGATCCTCTCAAGATTTCTTTGTAATATATTATATGATTTTTCTTTAGTTTAGTTGATCTATGTCTATTATTGCAAAAAGATTTTTTTTTTTTAGTTTCTTTTGGTCGAATTTGACGTTAAATGAAGTGTAGTGAGGTTGTTTGTTATGTTATATCGATTTCTTAATTTGCTCCTCATTTTAATTTATTTTTTATCATTAAGTATTTCTTTGAATTGGTTTTTTGATAATTAATGATTCTTTTGTTTTTTTATGAGTTTTTGTTGTATGGGAAAAAAAAATTATTCTTATTTTTTTCTTTGTTGATTTTTGTTTGATTTCTTTAGAAATACAAATTAACCATAGGGAGAGCCAAAAATAATTAACAGGGATAACTTTCCGAGTGATGGAATAGTATTATATCATGGAACATCCACTTACTTGCTCGCATGTATAATTATAGTCCCAATGCGCATATGGCAATCGCACCGGAGATTGGTGAACCTCATATCACATTATGTAGGTGGTCCCATCGTTTCAAGTTCCAACACACTACGGTGCATTTCTCCCTTCCACATGGTAAACTAATGGCAACGGTCATGCACTTTTTTTTGTTCTTTTTTGAGTACGCAATAACATGTTTATTACCATATCAACACATCGTCACAGCCGTCCACCCATCAATCAATGACTCTCTTCGAAGCCCAAAAAATCGTTACGTCGTTCGCATCCTCTCTTGTCCAACCAAACCTTCTATTCGGGCCAGACGTCGATGGAACCCCAATCAAAAAAAAAAAGACCATATCTCTAAGATGGAGAGCTTCTCTATTGAGAGTCTCCATTTATATATATATATATTAATTAATAATAATAAAAAAAAAAAATTTATAATATAAAAAAAAAAAAAAAAAAAAAAAAAAAATAAATATATTTTTCTTAATATAAAATCGATTTTAACCGGATTCCAGCACCCTCCCAGCTTTATTTAAGACCCCTCCTCTCTTTAATTCCCTACTAGAAGAGCATAGATTAGATGAAGTTCACTACTGATTTATCGAGCTTCTTCATGGGTTGTTTTCCTATCACCACGGCTAATCCACATTGAAAAAAATGAGGTAAGGCCCTCTTGATTCCTTTGAATTATCTTCTCCCTATCCTCCATGATTGTAGATCATGGATTTTGACTGGCCATCACCGATTTTAGGCTAAGAAAACAATGCTCTGTTTTGATTTTTGTTTTCTTGATTTTTTCTGCCTGATTTCCTTGATTTTTCGACGGCAATCATCATCGCTGACCGTCGATCAGTGATTCCCAATCTGCATTGCCAGTGGCTTGAATCTCGGGTCACGGCTATCACCGCTTAAGATCCCCCACTTTGGGAAAGAAGGGAGACCAGAAGAATCCCCTATTTTCAAATATAGAACTTTGTCATCTCCTCCCTTTTTTCAAGCCATCCTCGCTATCGATCGTTGGTGGGTTGCCATCTGTTATGTTGCCATGGCCCTAGCTATTGCTGGCCATAGCCACGATCAATGGGAGGTCTCCTATCTGGAGAAGGAACGGAGGAACGTGAGTCTCCTATTCCATTAAGAACAAAGGGAGAAGAAAAAAAAGAGAAAAAAAAAAAAAAAAAAATCTCTCTCCTTCCTCTTTTCTCTATTTCTCTCTCTAATTCTTTCTACCCTCTCTACTTTCTCTTTATATGATTTTCTTTCTAAATTATTTCTCTCTCCTAAGATTTTATAGAATTTTGAGAAGATTAATGATGTCGAATGATTCTAATGAAAAGATTTTGGTTCATAATTGCCGAACATCATGTTAGTATCAATCTTGATCAGATTGGATGCTGCTAGAGTTAATCATCCATAATTTTATTTTGAATCATCTATATATTAGTTTAATTATGACTTGATTAGATCGTCTTGATTGGATCGATCGAGATATTGGGATGTATCGTCTGATCAGTTTTGTTATATCTTATTAATTTTTCTCTTCTTTGACTATAACTCTCTACTTAATTTATAAACTCAATAAAGAATTCCCAATCCTATTATTTTAAATTCGAGTTGATCCAATAAATAGACTCTGAACCACTTATGTCATAATTAGATCTTGATTGGATAAAAAATTAGATGACTGGGCCAATCTAGACTGTTGGATGCAACTATCCGTTAATCCTAATTTTTTTAATTATTTATATCCTTTCTGATTGTTGGATTTGATTATATATAGGATTGTAGATGTCTAATAATGGGATACTTTGATATGATTTATGAATCAAAGATTTTTTTAAAAAAATTCTAGAATTATATGAATTTATTGGAATATGTATGAGAAGTAATGTTTATTTTTTTCAGATGTATCGATAATTTATAAAATATTTTCTTAATTGATTTATGAAATAATGCATGAATTTGATGAATGATATTTTGTTATTAAAAATATCTTATTTTAAAATATTATGATAAAGCATGATTCAAAGATCTTGTTGTGCATTATACTTCATTGCTTTCGATACCACATGATTATGAATATTCTTATCAAACTAAAATAAGAAACATAAATTATAAAAACAAAGTTGACTTGAGATGACCTGAATTATGTGGAGGACCCTACTAATAGAGACTAATATATTGAAAATTGATTTGTCTTGAGAGTCTATATCACCCATGAAACCAGCGATAAATTGTCAGCAAAACCAGCAGTTTTAAAAGACTTTACTGTTAGATGATTCACAGCTTGTCGCAAGATGACATATGATGTGATGATCCTACTATAGTAAGGCTGCAAATGGATTGGATTGATCCACGATCTGACCCATGGAGACCCGACCCGATCCAAACTGTTTAAAAAGACCTGCAAATCCGGATCAGATTTTAAAATTGGATCTGTTTTATTTTTTAGGATGAGTTTGGATTTATTGAATTTTGATCCGGTCCGACCCGACCCACTTGAATTTTTAGGTTTACATGAATTTTATGCTCAATGACCCGGTTTGATCCAAATCCATTATATGACCAAATCTATTATATACTAGCATAGGCTAGGCACAAAATACAGTGGACTGCCCACCTACACAATGTTATCTTCTTCCCTTTTCATCCCCACAATTGAGTGGCATCCAACTGGTTCAAGCTGATAGAGTCTCCAACAAAAATTTTCTTTTTCTCTTTTCACCTCCATAAGAAATCCTTCACATCAAACCGACACAATCTTTCCAACTCAATAAATTTAGAAGATTAGTAAGAAATAGATATTTCACTTTCAGTTGTATCCCACGATCGGCTTCCATATGTACATGAGGTACATCTTGGTACTTTCTTGGAATGTAATTGTCATATATTGATGACCACTTCAAAAATTATTATGTCGTGACTGTCATTAGATGATAAACTTGTAAGATCAACTTCAACTCTAATCATGAGAATCGATTGAATAGTTATAGCTAATGCCTATTGATTAATTTGACCTACGATCCAACTCAGACTCAATTTGAATCCGAATCGGATCCATATTTCATGGATTAGGGCTAGATTATACATACAGCCGATCCAACCCAAATGACCTATTGGGTCAAAATATTTGATTATGGATCCGATCCGGCTCGATCTAATCTTCTAGTGGGTTGGGTCTGGGTCTAATATGAAGATCCAATCAAAGAACATGATTAGATCGGGGTCATTCATGATCTGATCTGATACAATTCATTTGCACCCCTATACTATAAGGATAATGTGCTCATAGTTCATGGTCGATGAGAATTTGATAATTTTGAAAAAAATTGAATTCCTAAGATTCAAATTTTGAAAAAAGATTGAATATGACATGAATAATACTTTGATAATATTATATAATAGAAATTGATTTTGAACTGATGAATTTTATATGCTTATTTTTTATAAATAATTATTTATTTTATTATCTGATTTAATCTAGTTGAAGTGATCATTACTTACTAGGTTGTCTAGCTTATTACCTTCTAGTTTACTATTTTTATTGATCTTGCAAACTAAGATGATATAGGAAATATGTACAGGAGAGTGATTAAAAGTAAAACTTTGATGCCTTTATTTTAGTTTGAAAATTTTATTGAATTTGGTGTAAAATATTTTGAATATTTTTAAATTTATTGAGATATTAAAGTTGTAATTTAGATTGTTAAAATTTAGAGTTAATCTATTGACTAATCATTTCATTGTTATTTTATGATAACATGACGAGGTGCCTTGCATGCTTATGGAAAGAGTTCTCTATGAATTTACAGCGGTTGTCATGACCTTTAACTCATGATTTTGGGTTAGAGGCATGACAATGATTGATGATGCTGTTCATATTTTTGAGAAGATGGAGGAGAAAGTTTGTGCTTCAAATACCATGGCTTATAATGCAATGATTTCTAATTCTATTTTAGTTGGAGATTTGGATAACTGTATTCAATACTACAAGGGTACGTCTGAAAAGAATTGTGTGCCAGATATTCATACATACAATAGATTGATTAGTGCTTTCCTAAAAGTTAGAAGAGTGGTGGATGCTCTTGAAATGTTTGGGAAGATGTGGAACCAAGGAATTCTATCTAATACTGGCATCATTACTGATTTAATCGAGCTTTTGTGTAGTTTTGGACCACCTTATACTGCTATGATGATTTATAAAAAGAGTTAAAAAGTAGGTTGTAAATTGTCAATGAAAGCTTTTAAGCTTTTGCTGATGAGGTTTTCGAGGTTTGGTAAATATGGTGTTTGTGCTGAAGATCTGGGAAGAGATGCGACAAAGAGAGGCTATGCTTATGATAAGTAGCTTTACTAGTATATCATCAACGGACTTTGTGCGCTATCCACCATGCCTATGCTCCGGGATTTGCCCTGATTCACTTGCACTGGTGCATGCAATAATTTCTCATTTCGCCTAAGTTTCCACCTAAGGGAGATCGGAGGGGTATCTTAGATTCCGATTGGGGTTTTTTCTCAAGCATATTGGATTATATGCGAGTTGCAGCGATGTGAGTGGTCCTATGAGGTTTTACATATTATTTGGATGGGGGGTACATAGTGGTTCATAAGGGAAGGGGAGGGTAAATAATGAACTCCTATTTGGTAAAATTTTTTGAGAAGTAAGGGAGGGTAGAGAAGGGTTCTCTCAATCCCTCCGTACCCCTCACTTACTCAATTTTCTGTACCCTCCGATTTGGGGTGTAACGGAGGAAAAGGTTCACGCTTAATTTTTACTTTCCTAACTTATCCTTAATAAAACTTTAAAATTATAACTAGACCATTATATACTCTATCTTCTCAATCATCCCTTTGCTGTTTGTATAACTCAAAAATCCTATAGCCATCTCTTCACCCACAGGCTACTCCTTCTCACATAAATCCAGATATCACGATCTTTAAAATGCATATTCCAGTGACAGTGATTCAAAACCTGTCAGTGTCTGAGCTGACAGTAATCTTTGAATAGATCTAGATTTTTTTTTATGTAGGATCTAAAATATTTTTTTAAGAGCTAATATTTTATTTTGTCCAAAATATTTTTGACCTTTTATTTCTTGTTTTTCCCAAGTTGATTTTTTTTTGTAATCACTTGGTAACATTTCAATGCCATTGAAATGGTGATAACATTTGCTGAAAGAAATTATTGATTAAGAAAAAATCAGATTATAATTATCTGATCAACGATAATAATTTCTTCCAATTCATTTGTTAATTAGCCATCTTGTTTCTCATTTTTATGAATCTTTATGAAATTTCCTTTAAGTAAAATAGTTTTAATCCGTTCTCTAAATTTTTCAATCCTTTTTGTCTAAAAAAATATGTATTTTTATAGAATAAGCTAATGCTCTGGACCAAGTGAGAAGAAGGAAGCATGGTAAGGTGCACAGAGATGAAAGATGGGTCTACATGCCTACCCGTTTTGATGCTCTCAGGTGTTGATCTAGCGGAACTGGATTCAACTCACATTCACCATATCAAAATATTATTGTTTCTTTGTAACATAATATTAATCTTATGATTTCTTTGTAACATAATATCAAAATCAAGATTTTTTTTTCTCGATAAACATAATAATATGAATGTATTAATTTGAAAATGATTTAATGCGATAACTCATCTATCTCTTGAATTTATTACATTATAAAAGTGGTGCTATATTTTTTTTGTACCATACCTTGAGTTTATATTGACATCCCATTGAAAGGTCATGTATTTTGCTATTTATTGGAGCTTCACGCATACTTGTTTTGTCACAAATCTAGCTCGCAAAGTGCTTTATCTCTTATGTCCAAGTAAATGCCTAACTTCTAGTCAATTGCTTATATTTCACAGGTTGCTAAAGAGGCACTCAAGACTCCGAAAGCAACATACGATTCACAAAGGCAAAGTTTAAATTCATCAAGGTAATAGTCTCATCATTGTTCTTCAACCCTGTATAGATTTGGATATTTTAGCTCTCCCTAATAGATTGTAAGAATAAATAGTGTCAATTGATGGCAAGCAAGTTATGCATTTTGAAATTTAATTACTAACATCAAGCAATAGTTCTATACCTTCTGTAAGTGTATAGGCTTTCCTTTAATACCTTAATTGAGCGAAAATAAGTGAAGATACAAGAGTTGTCATCATGTTTTGATGTTTAAAGGTATAATTAATCTTTTGATTAAGCTTAGTTGGGGGGGGGGTTGCTATATTCATATGATATGGATATAAGAACATAGGCTTGACAAACTGGTCTTCTCTACATTGTTACGTTGATGATAATTATGATTGCCCTTTACTTGTTATAGGTTTATTTCATGGTGGATTCTTTATAACATGGCTTATATCAATGATGATGAGCTTTTTAATTTACAACAATTGCATCGTATGGCTGCGGTATAAGTTGTTTGTGTTGTTATTTATTGGTGGTTCTTATGCCGAAGGCTTAAGAGAAAGCGACTTAAAATTTCTAGAGAAGTTATAAAGAAGAGAGATATAGATCGACGATTATTGCTTGCTGATCTTGCTAATGATGTTAAATGTCATAATACTTATCGAATGAGAATAATGGCCTTTCATCAATTATGTCACATTTTAAGATCGGGGGGTGGTCTTCGACCTACACGATGAGTGACTATAGAAGAACAGGTTGCTATGTTTCTTATGCTAATGGGGCACAAACTCAAGAATCGTCTCGTATAATTCATGTTTAACCAATATGGGGAGATAATTAGCCACCATTTCCATACTGTTTTAAAGGCTATCATAGAACTAAAAGAAAAATTCGAACAACAATCCAATGGATCTCAAGTCCCTACAGAAATACTTAATAGCTCTCGATTCTTTTCTTTTTTTAAGGTGAAAGATATACTCTAAACTATAAGTTATTTTATAATATGTATATTATATCTCATCAAGTAACAAAGTTCTAATATCAGGATTGTGTTGGTGCAATTGATGGAACACATGTTCATGCAAAAATTTCTCCTACAGTTGCTCCTAGGTATCAGGGTAGGAAGGATTGTCCTATCTAAAATATTTTGGCTGCTTGTACTTTTGATTTCAAATTTATCTATATTTTACTTGGATGAGAAGGGACTGCATCTGACTTTAGGATTCTAAATAATACATTAACACGAAGATTTTCACTAAAAATTTCACAAGGTAAAAGTTTAAATCAACAGAATAATTTAAATACAAATATATTCCTTACGGTACATATATGATGAGTGTACTTTTTTAAAAAAAATTTATCTTGCTGATGCTGGCTTCATGATTAAAGATAGAATAATTTTGTCTTATAAAGGAGTACGTTATCATGTAAAAGAGTATTTCAAAAATCCACCAAGAAACATGCAAAAGTTATTTAACCTTCAACATGCATCATTATGCAATACAATTGAAAGGGCATTTGGCATACTTAAGAAGCGATTTTCAATCATAGTGCCGATGAACCTTTTTTTTGTGTTGAAACACATAAGCAAATCTTCATGTTCTATTTTACATAACTATTTGATGAGTACGGATCTAGATGAGGGACTTATTTCTGAAGTAGATGAAGAACTTAATAATCAATATCTTGAGCCAAAACTTGTTTCGGAGCCTTCTGATGATGTAGAGGATGAACATAGAGGAGAAGAGATTAGAAACTCAATAGCAGCTGCTATGTGGATGGACATGATATAATATTTTTTATCTCTATATTGCTTATAATATCAAAAATTTATCATGTATTGTACTTTAGTTTCATTTTACCAGAACCTATGTATGGTTAAGAAATTTTTAATATTTGAATATGTTTCATTCTCATTATGATGTGATGGATGATAAAGTTAACTACTTCATTGTATTACTACTTTTTATATTGCGCATGTAAATGCTAATTTTGTATAGGTATCCATATGGCACCTAAAAGAAAATCTTTAGAATTAAATAGCAAAGAAGATTGTATTATCTGGACAAATGCCATGAATGATGATCTTTTAGATGCCTTCTTGCAACAAAATTATTCTAAAAATCAAGTGAACAGCACATTCACTATGTTAGCATATGACAACATTCTTCAAGAGATACGAAAAAATTTTCGGACAAAAAATTTGATAAGAAAAAATTGAAAAATCATATCAAATATGTCAAAAAGAAGTTCGCTCCAATGTTGAACTTCTTTAAGGGTGGTTTGAGTGGTTTTACTTAAAATCCAGAGACTGAAATATTTGATGTTGAAAAGGAAGTTTGTGATGCACTGATTCAGGTATATCTATTAACTTTAAGGATTAAACTTTTTTTGGAACCCTTTTCTCGCATTCAAGTTATCTTATTAAAGTTATTTGTTATTTTGTAGAGTAATTCTGAGGCTCAAAAATGGAGGAACAAGCCATTTCTCAACTACGATAAACTATGCTTGCTTTATGGAGCTGATAGAGCGACTGGTGAACAAGCTGAGACAGCTTTTAAGATGAGAGAGAGGTTAAGAAGAAAAGATAATATGAATACTATTGATGATATAGATTACATGATATCAATAAATTAAGCGTCGATTCATGAGGATGATGAAAATGGTAACAATGAAAATTATAGTGATAGAACTGGTGACGACATACACAACGTGCATAGTTCTCTCTTTGACTCTTCTCCTTTTTCGCCTGATACATGCTCACAATGATATGATGTATCATCTAAGAAAGCTAAGAGAAAAGCTAAGATAGATGAAGTTGAAATTTTAAAGGATGGGCTCAAGAGTGTTGCAGATGCTATTGAAGCATCAACAAGAAAATACCGACTTCCTATTAAAGAGGATGAGATTGCTACTTTAGTTCTTGAGCTAGGCATTGAGGACAGTCTTTTTGGCGAATGCTATCTCTTTTTTGTGGAGAATCTAGATAAGTTAAGAGCGTTGTTTGGATTACCAATGATAAGGTGTAAATTTTTTTTTGATCCAGATGGTTTTCGGTGCCAATCCCTCTCATCCACCTACTTTTTTTTCTCCACCTAGCTTTTAGTTTATGGACTTGGTGTTGGCGTATGATAATATTTTGTTGGATTGTGGTATGTATAGTGATGACATTTTTATATTATGATATTATGATTTATAGTGATGACATTTCACTTTTATTTTATTGGATTGGTGTAGTGATGACATTTCTATGATAATATGGTAATATTATAGTTTGTAGTGATGAATGATTTTTCTATATTGACATGTGGTATTATGATGCTTTTGCTATGAGATTATATCTTTTTGCTATGAATGCCAATTTATTCAGAGTATGTATCTGTACGGTATGTTGTGATTAATGTATGCAACTGTCAGTGTTATGTATTTACTTCTTTTTTTATATATATATTGTAACACATGAGTGTTGCTTATGTACTTTATAAATTAATATAACCGCTTTATAGGTTAAAATATCATATCTGAGAGTATTAGGCCAAATTGTTGTTCAAGTTACTAGTTAATCCGAGGTCATCGATCAGCTAACCTATAATGAGTTTGCTAATGAAAATTTCACATTCTTTTGGATCTGTTCATAACCTACCTACAATGTAGAAGGTGTCTAAAGGCTGAGTTATGCTGGCTAAAATATTTAAGTATAGAAAAAAATACTATAGAAAAATTCTGAAATTCTTGTGTACATGCTTAAGATAGAACGTAAAAGTAACAGCTGTCTTTATACAAAGCAATAGAGTACATTGAACCTGTAATGCAATTATCTGGAGATCTGAAGCAAGTTATGCTTTCGCGGTGATATAAAAAGGCTATGAGTTCAAATGCACCACCGACTTTGGGTTTATCGGGGTGGGTTAGTCAATCTACCTCGAAATTTATTTTCTTTTAGTTAAACTATCTAGAAATTCATATATTAATTTTTTAATTTGACCTAGATATGGGAACAAATATCTCAAAGAATTAATATTTTAGGATATATATATATATATATATATATATATATATATATTATTCATGAGAGCCACTATGAGTAAATTTTCTCCTTTAGTATAATAGCAAAATCAAAGAAATGGCCACTGATATACGAAGTCGGATGATGATGATCCAGAACGATCATCAAACTTGATATAGATTATTTTAGCTATTATAAATGAAGTTGGATATGATCCAGGAATGAAATTCTTCATATCAGAAAGTTAAGTCATGAAACCAAGAAAATGAAAAAAAGGAACAGACATTTATCAAAAAAAATGGACATTTCAGAAAGTTAAAATTATTCTCGAATAGATTCATGTGAATGTCAAAAAAAAAAAATCAAAGAGAGCAAATTTGAGAAGCATATTTATCAAAAAAAATAGACATTTGTCAAAATATCATAAATATTAAATAGTACACCTATTAATAAGAAAAGACATATTTATCAAAATATATATAAAAACTTTTCTATCCTTTCTTAATCCATTTATCCAAATAAAAATAAAATATATATTTTTTTATTTATTTTTTTAATAAAAATTTATTAATTTATTATTATTATTTTTTTTTTTTTGACAACCCTCGTATACCTTCAATCCAAACGAAACGATTAATCAGATGCGTTCGGGTACCCAGCGGGCGTCCCAAATTTAAATGGGACAAGTTTGAGGTTTTTATTTAATTTCGTAATTTGGGATGCGTTCGGATAGTAAGATTTTTGACGGATTCTGATACTGGGCAAATTTTGTGGGTGTAGCGGCCCTAGTTCAAGCGGCCGCGACCGATCTCTCTCCTCCTCTAATGGCGTTTCGAACCCTGAGATTTCTGGGTTTTGTCCCCCCTCTTTGCAGAACCACGTACCCTTTCTTTCCCTCTTTCTCCCCTCGGTTTCTCTCCATAAATCTCCTCGAGGAGGCTTCAAGTGCCTTCGAACCATCACGTCCCACGGTGTCCGAGCGACTCGTCCTCGAAGAGCTCTCCGATCTCCTCTCGATCGACCTTAAAACCTCGAATCCTCGCGCTTTTGCGGCGAATCCAGCTCGAGAGTCGCCTCCAGCATGCGTCGGGGATCGCCTCCTCTCAGCTGAGGAGAAGCTCAGAGGGGTTTTCCTTCAAAAACTTAGAGGTAAATCCGCTGTCGAATTCGCCCTGTCATCGACCGGTGTTGATGTCACGGCAGATATCTTCGCAGATGTATTGAACAGGGGAAATTTAGGAGGTGCGGCGATGGTTTTGTTCTTTAATTGGGCAGTAGAGCAGCCAAATATGTCGTCTTGCGTTGAAACCTATAATGTAATGCTGAAGGCATTGGGAAGAAGAAAATTTTTTGAGTTTATGGAAGAAATATTGGTTCAGATGAAGAACAATGCGATCGAACCCAATTCAGAAACTTTAGAGATTGTAATGGATAGCTTTGTAAGGGCTCGACAAGTGTTTAAGGCACTTCACTTATTCAGTAGATTGGAAGAGATTGGAGCTAAATCTGATTCGGTGTCACTTTATATACTGGTAAAGTGTCTCTGTCGTAGATCTCATGTCAAGGTTGCTAGTTCTTTCTTCAACAGAATGAAAGGAAAATTACCCACTGATAACATGTCATATAATGAAATCATTGGTGGGTGGGCCAAGTTTGGTAGAGTTGACAAAATTGAGAGTTATTGGACAATGATGATGGCTGAAGGATTGAACCCTGATAACGTTACATATAATCACCTTATTGAGGCATTAGGAAGAGTTGGCCGGACTGATGATGCTATTCATGTCTTTGAGAAGATGGAGGAGAAAGGTTGTGCTCCAGATACCATGGCTTATAATGCGATGATTTCTAATTTTATTTCAGTTGGAGATTTGGATAAGTGTATTCAATACTACAAGGATATGTCTGAAAAGAATTGTCTGCCAGATATTCATACATATAACAAATTGATTAGTGCTTTCCTTAGAGTTAGAAGGGTGGCAGATGCTCTTGCAATGTTTGATGAGATGTTGAACCAAGGAATTCTGCCTAATACTGGCATGATTACTGATTTCATTGAGCCTTTGTGTAGTTTTGGACCACCTCATGCTGCTATGATGATTTATAAAAAGAGTACAAAAGTAGGTTGTAAATTGTCTATGAAAGCTTATAAGCTTTTGCTGATGAGGCTTTCGAGGTTTGGTAAATGTGGGATGGTGCTGAAGATCTGGGAGGAGATGCAAGAGAGTGGTTATGCTTCTGATAAGGAGGTTTACAAGTTTATCATCAATGGACTTTGCAATGTAGGGCAGGTTGACAATGCTGTGCTTGTGATGGAGGAGTCACTGCAAAAAGGCTTGTGTCTTGGAAAGGTTGTTTATAGCAAACTGAACAGAAAATTGCTGGAGATGAATAAGGTGGAGACTGCATACAAGCTTTTTCTGAAGGTCAAAGTTGCACGAGTTAATGCAAACACACAGAATTTTTGGCGTGCTAATGGTTGGCATTTTTGAGCTTGGCATCCAATTCTACTTGTTCCTCTGCAGTCGTAAGTAATCATTATCCTCATTAGATGTAATGTAGTGTTTTGCACTTTTACTCTCCTCTAAAATTTTAGCTGCTTATATTGGGTATGATAGTTATGTTTATTTAGAGATACCTGTCTCAGGCATGTTAAAAAATGCATAACAGTTCATGGAATGCTTCTTTTGGCTAGTTGATGGTCATCTAGTATTTCATCAGGGAATTTATTTGTGGAACAAAGTTAAAACATATTTTTCTAGTTGCCAATACAATTGACAAATCAATAACCAAGAGATAGTTCAGAGTTCAGACTTTATTGGGACCATTTTTAGCAATTTAGGTTAGTGCATTATGTTAAGAGGCTCATCTATTCATGCTTTATGTTTCTAAATTCATTATCCTCCCATTATATCTTTTGGTGTATGTTCTAAAGGTGAGCTGTGGATGTGGAGGATCCTAAATACAAGTCATTTTAAATACATCACTGAATTCTGGAATTATTTATGTCATATTTTGAACTTAGCTAACATTATTTGATACATCCTCCAAGTTTTGATTGATTAATTGATAAGGGAAGGTTCAGCTGTAGCTACATTCAGGTAGGTCAAATTAGAAAGAGAAATATATGAAGAGAAAAATTCTTTTATTGGAATTTACATTATGATTAAAAAAGCACATCTTGAGAGTGTTGACTTTGGACATTATCTTAATTGCTAGCCAAAATCTAATTGCTAATATCTCTTTCTTTTTCATTTTCTGTTCTAGTACCTATTTGAGGAGATATCCAACAATTATATGTCATCAAAGTGCTAAAGTCATGATACTATATATGGAAAGCTTGTCACTTATCTGCTTGAATGAGAACTGTGTGTGTAATTTTGTATTGAAATGGCTCTGCATCACCATCATAATGCAATAATTTTTGTGACTTTTGTCAATTACTATATCTGTAATTACATTTGAACCTGATCTTGTTTTTTATTGATTTATTTGACATCGATCCATCTGCTTCTATCAAGATATGTGATTTTTCTACATACTCGGCTATCTCTTTAGTGACCCCTAGGTTTTTGGATGAGGCATCAAGTTGGTACTCTATGTTTAGTTCCCTAGAGGACTAATTGTTTTGTTAAGAGTCTTTCTTGTCAGGTCGGACTTTTTGGACTTCTTATTTGTATTCCATTTCCTCCTTCTTTCTTTCTTTTTTCTTTGTATTTAGGCAGGCTTTAGTTTGGTATTGAAGTCAAAGTAGGACTGTAGGACCAATTCTTTGGCTAGTTGGCAACTTCATAGGTGTTTTTGAGGACTAGGTTTGATTAAGAGGACTGTAGGCTGGCCATTGCAGAAAGACTTTGTGGACTATCTGGGAAATTCTTCTCCTATTCTGACTAGGAATAGTGTTAAATCTTTTATTGGTTATAGGTTGTGGAAATCTTATTACAGTCACCATAGTTGTGTTATAGAGCAAATTAACGGTCTATGAGGGAAATCCAAAATTTGTAACCTCTTTGAGAGCTCAAATCACGTGGTTTGTCAACCCTGTCCTTTCTAAGCAAGCAAGGTGGTAATTGTAGCAAGAGTGATTTACTCATAACCTGAAGATCAATAAGGTTTCAGCAAGGTGTATAATAATTTTCTCATCAGCTCTTGTACTTTTCCTTCTTATGTTGAGTCATGGTACCACATGCATTTATCCTATGGATTAATCTACTAAGATTTGTATTTTTGACTTGGTCATGCCTTCTCCTTCATGCACATAAAAATGATGTATCACATTGTTGTTTTGCATATTATATATTCTACCTAGCAGACACTCGATCTACTAGATTATGTTGTGTGCTGAAACTCTCTATCTCTCTCTCTCTCACACACACACGCGCGCGCGCGCACACACACACTCGTCCAATATGTGAATGCCATATAGGAGCTTAGTTATGTCCTTAAATTTGTTTCAGGTTATCTGCTTAACTTGCTGTGTTCAATACAAAGTCTTAGGCTTGACATGTTTTAAATGATAACGTGGTTCACTGAGTATTATTATATCAATGTAATCCATGCATTTTAGATGTTATGATTGTGCCTGTTTGGTTAACAGTCATTGACAGCACTGTGAAATGTTAATGCCGTATTTTGGTAACTTGTTTATGCCATCTTAGGTTGCTGTTATTTTTTTTATTTGATCACTGCTGAACACTTATAATGTGAAAACTGTTCTTTCTAAATTATATGTTCTACCATTTCAACACTTCCGCAGGAAAGTTGGTTGTATATCATTTCCTCTATTACATTTTTCTGATGTTGCCACTTGCCATCTTGCAATTATTCCTATAATATTTGAATTCAGACAAAACTAATTTGGTGATGCTTCACATGTTATCTTTAGCAATTCACTATTTCATGATAAGATAGTATTTGTATTAAACTTACAATTTGTATGCATGTATGTATTATATTTAAATATAATTCTATTAATTCTGAAATGCTAAGTGCCCTTATCAAACAGATCATCTCCTGGAAATATCACTGCCTTCCTTTATCCAGCGAGCTATTTCAATAGAAGCTTGGTTGAGAGACATATTGGATTATAATTTTAATTCATCTCAAGCTTTTGCAGTTATACATGGCACCTGTATAAGCTAGAGGTAGTCTAATCTGGATCCATATTGACCGGTAGCATGCCTCATCTTTCATTTTCTCATAACAAATACAGTTGGAATTGTCACGACAAGCAGCCTTCTTAAGTAATTGATGTTCGTGATATCTTCATCAAGAGGTGCAGAACATGGGTTCTTTTATGATATGCTTGCATCCTCATATTTTTGCTATTGGCCCTCATTCTTTACTGGTAAAGGTACCTAGTTATCACTCTGCTGCATTCCTGTACTCTAACATTTGCCTTATTACCAGTTGCATTTTGTGGAATGAGACCTATGATTATACTGTTATCTAGGTTTTAAATCCTGTGCGATGGGACTATTCTGGTTTTTCCATATAGCAAGATGCGCTGCCATCCCACCCCATCCCGATATTTGGGATAGAGAATGTCCTAAGACGTCCCAATCGGAATGCTGGGACATTAATGAGACAGTCTTTTCCCAATATATGGGATGGTACCCCGTTCCAGTGTCTCATGGGACATCCCGCAGGGACCTGAATCCTTGACCGTCATAATAGAAGCCCAAACTCATATGCATAGTCTTGATCATTTATGCTAATGTAACGTTGCTGTGATTGCTGTGAAGTTGGTTTATGGCATGACTTTAACAGGAAACTTTGTCTCCCAGCTTTTTTTTGGACTAATTGTTTGGGTGCTCTCCTTGCCAAATATATGCAGTACAAGCCAGTTGAAAAAGGTGATATGTTGAAACCTTGTCAACCTTGTTTTCTTGAGCAAGTCCGTCTTGCTCCACACTTGATATCGTTCCTCTTCTTCAATCAGCTAAGCATTTTGTGGAAGCCAAAATAACTTGTGTATTATATTCTTTTGTTATAGTGACTGGTGTCATGGTGAATGGTAACCAACATGCCTATAGCAAAGTTGTGGTGCAATTGAGTACATTTTATGCATGCTATTAAAATGATGGGCCACTTTGTCAATGGTTTCAGTTTATTGCACTTGCCTATGTGTTAGGTTTACATCAATAGAAGTCATTTCTTAGTTTTATTCTCCTCTAGGTTATATAGATAGAAATAATGCAAGTCTTTTCCGCTTCAGATCTTGTTTACTGATTTTAAAAATTCATTTCAATCATAGAGTTTGTGGTGATTATGCCAACATTTGAAGTGCAACTTGAAATTCATTTCTGGAGGTGAGTTTTGATGTACATGGAAGCTTTCATTGTTTTGATATCATCTCTTTCTTTCTTTTCCTCATTATAATTATTAGATCAATTTGTTTATCAAAGTCCATGCTTTGATCCAAAGTGCATGGTAACCAACAATACGCATCTCCAAGGCTCCTTACTTCTATACAGCTTGGGTTTCAAATAGTACTGACTGATTGTAGCAGTTATTTCTGTGGCTGTTAAGAGAGCACAGAGAGTTTTGAGAACCTTTATTTTCATGTAACAGATAAACAGGAGCCCTGCTGTTGCATTCAGCCTCTTCTTCTACCCATTTAAGACATTCTAGGAGATCGAACTTGGCTACAGAGGTATTTTATACTTTTATCTAGATCACGCATTCCTTTGAGTAATAAGCTTTTCCATATTTCTCTTCCTTCTTTTGGATGTTGTAATTATCAATACAAAGTAATATGTTGAACACGTCTTCCATTCCTTGTTCACAACTAATCTATACTGAGTTATGATGTATAATCTAATGTTGTTCTTTGGTAGTTCTGTTTCTCTTTTATTTCTTTTTTTTTTCTAGAAAAAGAGAAAAAGCTTTAATCATTACTCTGACCCAATATTGATTCATTGTCATGATTATGGATTTATGAGCTTTTGTAAACTTCAGGTCTGCAAGTTTTTGGAGGTCTTAAGGTCATCATTTTTTCCAGAGTGTGGACCTAAGCCAAAGGAAGATTATGTTACGGTGAAGCATTTGCCAAAAATTGAGAAGGAATATGATGATAATAGATGTTGTGCATGCTATTGGTTTAATTGTTGCAATGGCAACTGGCAAAAAGTATTTCATTATATATCTTGCAAGTTCCAACCTCTTAGTTGGGTTAACTAGTTTGCATATTGTTTTAAATTTTCAAGAGCATTACCGTGTTCTCAAATTTAAGTTATGGAAAAGCCTACATGCTACATGGAGCATAGATCCATTCGCATGATACAATCATGCAGTGCCTGACAGAAAGGTGTACGTAAATACGATACACAACAACATAAAACTTCTGAAAACCATTTTTTGTCTCATTTTCTTACATGCTGAAACTTGCCTGGACCTATCTTTGCCTTATAACTGCTCATCCAAGGCTATCCTAGATAGCACTAGTCTTGGAGGCTCATAGAGGCTGCTGGCTTGTGCAGTGCTGGCATCTCTAATCTGTTACGTGATTTGATAGCATGGATTGGTCCTTTTGAATTTACTTTGTTTGGTGAATAGAGAATAGGCTGTATGGTTTACATTGCTGACAACAACCTTCCTTGGGATCTATGTAGAGGAGAATTTTGGGTTGTTTTAAGCTACAATTGCTGCTGGCCTGGATGGGCACCAGCTGGTGATCACATGGCTATACGTGGAAATGTGTTCCTCATGGGTCCAATGAGCAGGGTGCATGCAGTTGAGAAATATGCTGGCTGGGCTCATCTTGGCCAGCCATGGTAGCAGCCTTCTGTGATGCAGACTGCACACATTAGCAATCTGAACAAGAATGGTTCTGAAGCAAGGGAGTTGTCCTTCTAAATTTTTTAGGAAGCAAAAGTGATTTTAAAGCTTTTATACAAAGTAATGTCAAAACAATGAGATATGTGGATTTTAAAAGTGGGGAAAAAAAGCTGAGGTCCTGTTTGGCTAAGCTTTTAGAGTGCCAGAAAGTACTTTCTGACCTTTGGAAAGCATTTTGGGGTAATACAGTGATGTTTGATAAAAAATCGAGAAGCTGTTTTGACTTTGCCAGAAAGATGAAAATGTCTATTTGAGAAAAATTTTATTTTAAAGTTTTGTCAAAAGTATTTTCTAGCTAATATTGGAAAGCTGTTTTGATTTAAATAATTTTTTTTAATGACAGAAATATTCATTAACAAATCTCATAATTATATCATATTATATTATTATACTATAAATATAATATAATAATAAATTAATATTATGATATATTATAAATATATAATATAATCTGTTCTAGTATTATTATATTATGAAAATATAATTTAATATAACAATATTTATTAATAATATAATATTATTATATTATAATAATATAATATAATCTGTTTTATTATAATTTATTATTAAATTAGATTATAATCCATTATATTATATTAAATTATATATTACATCATAATTATAAAGATATTATATTATAGTGTATATTATATTATATTACATTATATGATAATAATATTATACAATAAAATAATACTTTAAAATGTAATAATATTTATGTTATAGACATAATATAATCTATTATAATATTATTATATTATAATAATATAATATAATTTGTTATATTATAATTTATTATTAGATTAGATTATAATCCATTATATTATATTACATTATATGATAATACTATAATATAATTATATCAGAATAATATAATATAATATGTTATATTATATGATATTATATTATAATCTATTATTACATTAGATTATAACTAATATATTATATTACATTATAAATTATATTATAATTATATTATATTATTATGTTATATTATATGATAATAATATTATATAGTATAATAATATTTTAATATATAATATAATATTATATTATTCTCTACTATACAATACTATGCAAAGTTTTTTATTGTCCTTTTATCATACCAAAAGTACTTTTTTATTTTAGTTACCAAACATATGATAAAGTTTCAAAGCACTTTGTAAATGTGGTTACCAAACAGCAAATAGCTTTTCGTAAAAGCTCTACTTTCAAAAGTTCCAAAAGCTCTACTGCCAACAGCAATCCCAAACAGGGCCTAAGTAACTCTTTTTTATTTTTTTATTTTTTAAGTTGGTTGGCAGTTGGATATACTAACAAGTAGCAACTAAAGATGATGGTGCCGAAGGTAATTTGATGCACCAGGAAGCTAGTGCAAGAGCAGCATCAAAAATTTGTAGTGGGTGTGGGCTGTGTGGCAACTTAAATCACGGGTCCTGGCAACCAAACTAAGGATCACCATTTATTATAAAAAATGCATATATGTTACTTTTTGACGTTATAGTCTGCTGTAGTGTGTCCATCATGCACTTCTTGCTTTACATTTTTGTCCTTATAATTTTCCTTTTCTCCAATGTTAGTTTAGGTTCCTCTGTCAACTGAAATATCCTTTAATAAGATGACTCTAATAATTCATTGTAGTGCATCTGTTATAGTTTCCATTTCGAGGTGATCGTATTTTGACTTTTCAGATTACCTTAAATGAAGGAATTATTCAAAAAGGGACCGAGTAAAATAGTAAGAAAAAACAAATGAATGTTGCATGACATTTTCTGATAAACAGGTTGAACAGTTTCATTTTCCATGATATCTTGGTTCCAGAGCATGTGGAATTTGTTTGCTGCTTTCACATTTTGGACCTGTTGTATGATCATAATAAACCAGATTCATGATCTTATCTTGAAGTTTTCTTGTTTGCTGTTTCAATTGGCAAATCGCTATGATTTTATAATACTTTGTTAAGGCCTGAGACAATGTCACATATAACCTGCAGTATATATTAGCATCAGTAAAAAAGCCTATTTCAGCATAGGTTGCAATGACTCATAACTTCAAGATTTTGCAGGCATTTATTATTTGCATATTCATTATTAACTGAAAAAGGAAAGCAAAATATTACAGGTTATTCCTATGTGTGTTCTCATATCCTGTATTATAATCATGGATAAAATCACTGTAATTTTTTTCCTTGAATGCGTGAGTACATGGTCTGAATACTTCACCAAAATTAATGTTATTTATGTACTTTGAGATGATTCTGCATGCAATCATACATAGATGTGTGTATCATCCCCAGTCATTCTATGGTGACACAATCTTCAACTAAAGCCCTGCTGCTGTATATGTTATATAGTTTTCATCTCTTATATTGTGTTTGTCTATATCAGTGTCACATGTCAGCTGATGAGTTGATTGCATCTTGTTTTATAGGTCTGGGCTGTATTGAAACCAGTGTTCCTGGCTTTACTGGAGGATCCTTTTGATACAAAACTAGCAGACATTCTTGTTTTTGATGTGCTGCCATCTTCTGATGGAAATGGTGAAGGCAGGGTTCTTCTAGCAAAAGAGACAAGGGAACATAATCCTTTGTGTTTTGGATTTCAGGTAAGTTGCTTTAAATCAAGGTTCACAATCTTGGTACCAGACCTTGTACTAATATCATCTTGGTGTCGATATGCCTAGGTTGGTTTCGGTGTACCTTTACCCAATGTGCCCCCCCGCAATGCATACCATTTGATATCAGTATTGTATGCTATGCCCGATATGCACTGGTATGAACTGATATGGTGTACCATGCTTTAGATTATTCTGTCATTATGATTTATATTTTCCCCTTTTGGCAAAATCAGCAATCTGCATTCAATTTCATTACTCATCTTCTATGGATTCTTATTTTTCATAAACTATTCTATTCAAATCCATGATATTAACATGTCAACTCCAAAGCACAAGAAGACTGGACCTTCACCAAATAATGCTTCTTCGAACTATATCAGTCCTTATCAGTGACCTATGATCGAAATATGCTTATCATCAAACATTCAAACCTAAACCCACATGCAACTTTCATCGATGTTGATATCCTTATTTGTTTTAATGATCTTGGCAATAATCAAAAATTTAGTGCACCTGATCTTGCCATCGTGTTTGTCTAATGACTATTGGAATGGATCTGTCTATATTCTCTTGAATCAAGAAAATTCTCTGTTCATATGAAAATATTTTTTTCGCGCCAAATGATACAATGTCAACAATGAAGATTTTACTTCATGAATGACATTTGGTTAACAGCAAGAAGCAAATCAAGTACATAGACATTCTAAAGTCATGTTGATGCATAAGATGCTCCGTAGCATCATTTTACTCCCTACATAACATAACGGAAATTGATCAGGACATTAAACAATGCTGCCCTGAGGGTTATGACCTTTTATGCATTTAACTGGCCACAAATCCAAATCGAAACTGCACCCTGGTGTTATGCCAACCTCAAGCTACTAGCCATTTTAATGGCAGGGTCAAGTTGTCAAAATCTCCCAATGGCTTCCAAAACATGGATAAGTGCCCACAACTAACAACCATAATTTGCAGGGTAGTGGATGGATTTTCTATCCTAACTATCTATCCAATTAAGGCCTAACAACCTACTACACTAGAGTCTAATGGCCTACTGGATTCAGGCATACCAATCTATAGCTTCGTCTCTATATAAAGAGATAACTAGAGGATCCTAAGGTAAGCAAGCAAAATACACTCATTGAGAATAATATCCATACTTTCTCCTATTTTTTCTCTTCTTTCTTCTCTGTTCTCAAGCTCTGGCTTACTTAAGCATCGAAAAGCCCCCCATCGAAGCATCTCCGACGCGTGCGGGCTTCCATTGCAAATTTTCCCGGAGGAAGTGTCTCTTCAACCAGACCTAAGATTCACATCGGCGGGCAACCGACATCAGTCTAGAGACTTGCAACAACATGCTTAATTTGCCATGTACAATGCAAAGTCTTAGGCTTGACATATTTTAAATGATAACATAGTTCACCGAGTATTATTATGTCAGTGTAATCCATGCATTTTAGATGTTATGATTGTGCCTGTTTGGTTGATGGTCATTGACCAGCATTGTGAAATGTTAATGTTGTATTTTGATCACTTGCTTATGCCATCTTTGGTGGCTGTTATTTATTTTATTTGATCACTGATGAACACTTATAATGTGAAAACTGTTCTTTCTAAATTATATATTCTACCATTTCAACACTTCTGCAGGAAAGTTGGTTCTATATCATTTCCTCTATTACTTTTTGCTGATGTTGCCACTCGCCATCTTGCAATTATTGCTATAATATTTGAATTCAGACAAAACAAATTTGGTGATGTTTCACATGTTATCTTTAGCAATTCACTATTTCATAATAAGATAGTATTTGTATTAAACTTACAATTTGTATGCGTGCATGCATTATATCTAAATATAATTCTATTAATTCTGAAATGCTAAGTGCCTTTATCAAACAGATCATCTCCTGGAAATATCACTGCCTTCCTTTATCCAGCGAGCTATTTCAATAGAAGCTTGGTTGAGAGAGATTGGATTATAATTTTAATTCATCTCAAGCTTTTGCAGTTATACACGGCACCTGTATAAGCTAGAGATAGTCTAATCTGGATCCACATTGACCGGTATAGCATGCCTCATCTTTCATTTTTCATAATAAATACAGTTGGAATCAGCACGACTGGAAGCAGCCTTCTCAAAGTAATTGATGTTCGTGATATCTTCATCAAGAGGCGCAGAACATGGGTTCTTTTATTATGTGCTTGCATCCTCACATTTTTGCTATTGGCCATCTTTCTTTACTGGTAAAGGTACCTAGTTATCACTCTGCTGCATTCATGTACTCTAACATTTGCCTTATTACTAGTAGCATTTTGTGGAATGAGACCTATGACTGTACTGTCATAATAGAAGCCCAAACTAGTTTTAGGATTTCATAGGTATAGTCTTGCTCATGTGCTAGTGTAATGTTGCTGTGATTGCTGTGAAGTTGGTTTATGGCATGACTTTAACAGGAAAATTTGTCTCCCACCTTTTTTGGACTACTCTTTTGGGTGCTCTTCTTGCCAAACATGTGCAGTACAAGCCAGTTGAAAAAGGTGATATGTTGAAACCTTGTCATCCTTGTTTTCTTGAACATGTCGATCTTGCTCCACACTTGATATCGCTTCTCTTATCGAATTAGCTAAGCATATTGTAGAAGTCAAAATAAGCTGTGTATTATATTCTTTTGCTATGGCACCTGGTGTTGTGGCAAACGGTAACCAGCATGCCTATAGCAAATTTACGGTGCGATTGAGTACATTTTATACATGCTATTGAAATGATGGGCCACTTTTTAAATGGTTTCAGTTTATTGCACTTGCCTTTGTGTTAGGTTTACATCAACAGAAGTCTATTCTTAGTTTTATTCTTCTTTAGTAGAGCTGAAACCTGATTGGATACTGGCATATCCATATCCATATTTGTTTTGTGTGACAAATACAAATATGGATACGATATTATTCGGATGCAAAAATTGATATCCATATTTGTTTTAAACAGATACGGACATAATTCGGATATTGAAAGTATGGATATAATTTAGATAATTAAACTTTATGACTACAGAATCAATAATATTACTAAATAGATGATCAATCAAGTTAATCATATTTTTATATAGTGGTATATTTTTCTTAAATAAGTACTATATAAAGTTTATAGGGTTACATGTAGATTCGGATATGGATCGGATAGTTGTCTATCCATCTCCATATTCATTTTTCTTTCACGAATATGGATACGAGTATGGATGTTAGTCAGATCCTCAAATTTCTGTCCATATCTAAATTGATTCGGATACGAAAAGGATCCAGATGGATAATATCTATACCACTTCAGATCTTTCACTTCAGATCTTGTTTACTGATTTTAAAAATTCATTTCAATCATATGGTTTGTGCTGATTATGCCAACATTTGAAGTGCAACTTAAAATTCATTTTTGGAGGTGAGTTTTGATGTACATGGAAGTTTGCATTGTCTTGATATTATCTCTTTCTTTCTTCTCCTCATGATAATTATTAGATCAATTCGTTTATCAAAGTCAATGCTTGATCCAAAGTGCATGGTAACCAACAATGCACATCTCCAAGACTCCTTCTATACAGCTTGGGTTTCAAATAGTACTGACTGATTGTAGCAGTTATCTCTGTGGCTGTTAAGAGAGCACAGAAAGTTTTGAGAACCTTTATTTTCATGTACAGATAAACAGGAGTAGTCCTACTGTTGCTCTCAGCCTCTTCTTCCACCCATTTAAGACAGATTCTAGGAGATTGAACTTTGCTACAGAGGAATTTTATACTTTTATCTAGATCATGCATTCCAAACTGATGTTGGTCTGGCCTAAAATAAATATTTTTCTGTGCATAGTTGATTTATACCTCTTGTTTTAATCAAGATACAAAGGTTAATTTCAGCAATATGTCGTTGTATCAATATTATTTTTTCTGGACTTATTGAATAAATAAAACATCATTGATTTTTGTTTAATTCTCAACTCCTTTTTTTTTTATGTAGGGAGGCACATCCCCATGTTAATATACCCTTAATATGATGAAACAATAGTTATATAAATGTGTATAGTTTAAACTGATCGAGCTTATTGAGATCAACTGCAACTTCGTCCACCATCATTATCTTGTGTGACTTTCATTTCTCCTACTTTACCGCGTTGCTGCACTTGGTTGATTTTATTATCAAATATCATATCGAATTGGCTTTCCAAGCAATAATCTTGATATATAAGCATTGTGAATTTGGGAGAAGTTGAATGCAATCTGCCTATCCTGTGGCAATTGTGATCTTAGGCATGCAGTATGAACTTCTTTGTATCATGTGTGATATTTCATTGAATCCTTCCATTTTCATTTCCCGTGTGCTTCCATTTGCATTGCTTCAGTTGGCATTAATAAGGTAGAAACAGCAATACTGCTAGTCATGGTTTGAAAACGTATACACACTATTACCATCTTCAATTAGTAGGCTCCTAACAGAATTACGGGCATGATGTCACCTTTACTTATTGACTGTTCTACATTGCCATACCTTTGAACCATGACTTCATGTTATACACTGCCTTCATTTTTTTCAGTCATCCACCATCCTGCACTTACAGACATGCTCTTCCTATTACATGGTTTTCTAAAACCATTTTTTTTTTCTTTAGGTAAGTGGGAGAATTGTGCCCCACTTTGTCCTGATTGAGAAGATTCTGAGGTCCGTATTAAATGAATGTGACTCCCGTAACTTCTTACTGGAGTTGGCTTTGATTCTATGCGACGGACTTATGTTACTTTTTGAGGTCACTATTCATAAGTACGCTACTACATCAAGCATTCTGGGCAGCTGCTAAGAGCTTGAATGAAACCTGTAGGAAATGCAACCTCCTTTGCAAACGTTGGTTCCTGTGTGGAGGGCCATGTGTACTGCTACCAATTGCAGCGAAGAAATTATTGAAGCTCGCATGCGACGGGAACACTTTGCGACTAATGTAAGTTCTGGCACACCAAGGGAGATTGATCATATCTCAGAAGTTAAATAGCAGTGCTATATGCTGCATATTGCAAAGCAAATGTTGTTGCATATGTAGATTAGCATGTCATTCTGTGGAACCAACCTGTGTTCGGTGCAGCTTGTTTATAGACAAAAGGAGAGGGCAAACTCTTGAGGAACGTGGTTCCTTCAATGATCACCGATGAGTTTAAATGCTATATATACAGTTTGGTTTGTCTTCAGCGCTAACGGGCTGAGGCTGATAGTTCAGTAGTAAACTTTTACCCTTTTTAACCCTCCTGAAATTATGTATACTATTTTTCTTTTTACATCCCCCGGTCCCCGCTGCCCGGCCTTTTTCTTTTCTTTTAATTTTTTTATTTTATGAAGTGAGAGGCCAAGTTATGTATCCTAATATCCTGTTGAACTCTTGTATTAAGATAGAAGGCAAAATACATTCTCTGGCTAACACGTATATCCCCCCCCCCACCCCCCTTTTTTTTTTTTTTTTTTGTTAAGAAGACGTATATCCCTTTAACATGCTTATCATTTTAACGGTAGTGCCTCACATTTTCACCATTTTCCAGATTTTTGTCGTTTTCCGAAGGTTTCGCTGAAATCAAGTTTAGTATCAGCTGTCGAAGACAATTTTCCTGGCCATCGATCTTGTGAAGCATAGACATTATACGTCTTTTTAAGCGCAGCATTCTCGCCACTCGATCACCCTGTGCACCATATGCCTGTTTTCTGTCGGTATTGTTATGCATCTAGGTTCTGTTTGCCTAGCCATTGTATTACCAGACAGATAGATCTTTCTTTGGAGCCTGGATTTTTTTTTTTTTTTTTGGTTAGGATTAAACTGAAAATTCTGTAGGATTTGTTGATTGGGTCAGAATAATCTGGAAGATAGACAAAACATCCTGAAATAGCTTATAAACTAGATCGATCACAATCCTATAAGGAAAACAAAAAAGTTGTAAAGCTATTTCTGGGCAACAAAAATGTGTTGGCCCAATCCAGAAATTCTATAAAATTTGAGCCCGATTCTTCAGTAAAATCCAAAAAGACCCTTTTTAAGTATCAACATTTCCTGATTACCTCTCGAATAAACACAGTAAAAAGAGAATATTATTCTATTTTGTTCTATAAAAAGTACATTAGGAATATCAAGATAATAATGGGATTACAAACATCAAGAGATAGATGATTACGAGTAAAACAGATTAACCAATATAATAACATATTAATGCCTTTTCAATAAGTTATTGTTAAAATAATAGCAATTATTAGTCATATTGACGCCCCAAACACGAGATGATATGACTTCCTCGAGAACCATGTCCCGCGCCTGAAAAAGGCTCAAATCTAATCACCTTTACAGAAGGCATCATTCAAAAGCCTGATCCGTTGACTCCACAGCAACTTATTTTGATTGCAATCCCAACTCCCGATCCAGCCGGGAATCCAGCCCAACCAACGCAAACAGAGTTCGCAAGGCCGCGCGTAATTAGAACGCACCAACCCGCCAAATGCATTGTTGCTCGTTGGTTATGCTCATTACTGTGAGCGGAGGTTGAACCCAAAACCAAAACAGATCACTCAGAGAGGCACGTGGCGAGCAAATGGGAAAGAAGGCACAGCGAAAGCGACTCGACAACTAACGAAAATGAGGCCAAAAAATACTCCACTTTCGCCTCAAATTCCTTCACGTTTCCACTTTTAGAGGGGAAAAAAAAAACAAACAGCAAACCCCAATAACGAGGAGATCAAGCCATGACCCACCAAAAAAAAAAGGGGAAATAAAAACGAAAGCCAGGGAGAGATCGAACGGTGCCGGCACTCAGGTAACAAGGTAGATGGGCATTGGCGTCGGGGCGGCGGCGGCGGAGGCGGAGAACCGGTGGCCGTCAACGAGGTTGAGATCCCGAAGACTGAGATACGGGAGCCCCACCCCCCCGACCTCCGCCGCAGCCAGCGGCCCGGAGCTGGGCCGGCTGGTGCGGCACGGCGTGGTCGACCCCCCACTCTCCGTCGCGTACACCGGTCCGGACACCGCCCGGTAAGGAGAGGCGTAGCTCTTTGGACGGCGGCAACCGGACCCAACGTCATCGTCGCCACCGGCCTTGGCGCGCTTCCAGAAGAAAAGGGCGGATTTCCACCACCAGCGGCGCTTCTTCCGGGACTTGGCGTCATCCTTGGAGATGGGCTTCTGGAGCTTGAAGTGGAGCGCGTCCAGCGACCGCGCTTCGTTCCTCTTGCTGTGTCTCCGGGCCTCCTCTAACACCTTTAATTCAGAAAAAAAAAGAAAAGAAAAGAAAAGTGAGGACTAGAATGAGGAGAAGAAAACATATGGGGAGCAGTTAGGCGATGAACCTGGAAGTAGTCGATCTGGGGATCGAAGCCGTAGTCACTGTAATGCTGGGGCTCCGGCATTGGGAGTATTGGGGATTTGCTCTGTTTTTTCTTCTTCTACTCTTTCCTTCCTTTAGAGAGAGAGAGAGGTGGAGGAAGCGGATGGCTCTTCAGCCCTTCTTATTTTCTCAGGGGTTGGGGGTCCTACGGCACGGGAAATGGCCGCGGGGATTCCAAAAATGACCATGGTCGTTGGGCTTAACTGCTGAAAGGCCGGAGCAGGGGAACGTGGCCATGTTCGTGTTGGTGGTCCCCCCGACTTAATAGTGCGGTCGGTGGGAAACGTCTTTCTATCGTTTTGGAGAAAGATAAACGGATTCGTTGTGGAGGGGAAACGATCCTTCATGCCAAAAAAAAAAAAAAAAAAAAGGTGCGGGTTTTTTTTTTTTTTTCACGGAGTTTGTCTGTTTGTAACTTTAAAAAAATAAAAAAAATCATGATATATGCATCAAGGTTATTTATCTGTCCAAATCTTTTATTTTTTCTTGCCAAACCTTTCATCATTCATTCACAAAATCTGAGATATATTTTAGATTGCTGAATGACTAATTTGCTAGATATGAATTATTTATTTGTGAAGTATATATTGATAAATATCATATTTTAAAAATCACGTATTGAGTTATTTGGAGATATGTATCGGATGGTTCTTAAATATGTATCAAAAAAATTATACTTATGGCTCGATATGAGGTATTATCCACCATGATTCATGGATCTCATGATTTTATTTTTAAAAAGCATCTCATATGAAAAGAATGGTCCTTTCCTGTTAAAGTCTTATTGACTCACAATCAGTGCGGAACTAATGATATTCTTCTTTTTACACCACAACATAATGGACTGGAGATGCCCTTATCCTTATTTTTATCATAGCTCTCTAATAAAGGAGGTATTTTTACCATAGACTGTGTACGAATGGGATGAACCCCATAGTTGTATGGATAAGCCCCTACCTGATACGTCATTATTGCAGCCAAGGCTTATAACTCAGCACATAAGGTATTATCCACTTTGGTTCATGAGTCTCATAATTTTGCTCTTTAAAAAAAGCATTATATGGAGAGGATGGTCCCTTCTTATATAAGCTAGAGTTCCTATTAACTTACAATCAATATGAGCCTAATAATGCACTTCCTTCTACACTATAATATTATATATATCCGAAAGTCAATAAATATACATCATTTGACTATGTATTATGTAGTGATGGATGTTATATTTTGAAGATTATACGTTAATTTATCTAGAGATATATATTTGATCGTTACATAACAAATATGAGAAATATGTAGCATCTGATCATATACTATATATTGAAGAATATTATATTCTAAAAAATATATATTAATTTATCTAGAGATATATTTTAGATTATTATAATTTTATTTATAAAAAAAAGGTAAAATTTTTGTAACCTTTAAAATATATTTGTTATTTTTATTTATATTAAAAATCACTTAGACGGGCAGAAATGGCTTAATAAGAAAAAGGAGAGGATTCGAAAAGAGAGGATCCGGTCAAGTGGGCAACCACCTCATCTTCTCGTACGCATTGCCATTTTTTTATTTTTTAAAGCTACAAAATGGACAAACTTTATTAATAAGAGAAGTCTCGTCTCAATATACTTTTTGGGTTTCCACATTAAAATACATGCTACAGGAGATGTGGTAAATAAAAGAGTCCGTTCCAAACGATTTTCTTTGGCGTGTGCGTCAAAGAATTTTTGTTTCATCGAGGGTAAGAATCGAGTCATCCCAGTGGTGCATGGTGGGGCCCAGTGGGATGGGTTGAGGTCCGGTTTCCTCGACGATGACTGCGGCGCTGATTTGGTCGAGTTGACTCGATTCGAAGACGACATCTTCTGAAATCCATTTGGACGATTCGGGTCCGGTTGGGCCGAGCTCAGGACGGACGGGACCATGTACGCGACAACCTACTCTGCCCATCCACGTGGCCACATGCATGAGTTGGTACCAATCCGACCATATCGGAAGTTAGCCTGCTCCATGCAAGACAAAAACAAAATTCCAAGGCTGAAGGCAGGGTGGATTTTGTCCAAAAGAATCTCTTAATTGTTACTACTTATATTGATAATAGCCAAATGGGTGGATGATTGTGTTTTTTTAATGTTTTCTTTTATTTTTATGCGTCAGTTGGCACCCATTTTTAAAATTTGAATGAGCTGGCGAATTTTTGCAGAAGTACTGTTGCTACGTTCAATTAAATCTTTAACAAGGAAAAAAAAGAAAATATAAAAAAAAACTAGAGGCTTGATTAGTTTCTTTGCACATTTATTTTCAAAATTATACTAATACTAAAATAGCTCATGCTGCACGATATCTCCATGGAAAAAAGAAGCATTCAAAATAGTTGACAAAAATTTAGTTTCGGCAACAATGAATAATAAGATTTATAGTCCCTACAGAAAAGGCAATGAATGGCAACTTTCTTAAATAATCAATGGGTCGGCTTGGAGACCAATAGGAATCTGTATCTTTCATGATCCACAAGATATCCTACTGACTTTTATCATTTGATAAAAATTATATTCTTATTTTTAAAAACTTGTTAATCTACGGTTTTAAAAAATTCAACATAACTATCACAATAGTAGTCCGATTAGAATGGATCTTGACATCCGTTCCTCGCATCTCAATTCGAGACCATATGCAATCGATTAAATGATGAGATTTATCCCCTTAAGCTTGAACGATATGTTGGAATGCGGCATATGATATACTTGCTGGACATTATTTTTTTCAAACCTAATGACTACTAAAATTTAATTTTTTTTTTTTTAAATTTACTATGCCTATTCTATTGGTTGACTTCAAAACAAAAAGTACCTAAATTAATGCATTTTTAATCATTAGAAAAAATAGTGCTAGATATGTCCAATTATGTACCAATTTGATGATTGTCTACTTAGTTTAATAGTTTAAGAGCAAAACTTTGGAAAAAAATTGGTACAAGAAAGCTTGAGTACAGTTTGTACCTTTCATTTTCTTTTATGACACGGGTTATTGATCGCATTTGTACAGTTTTCAAACACAATATAGGTCTATCTCATGACTTATGCTGATGGATGGGAGAAGTTTGAGATTTAAAAGAAAATATAAAATATATAATTCAATAGTTAACATCATGAAAAAAAATCAATCATCCTTTTGTCATAGGACACAACCCGAACCCAAAAGCTTAAAAATAAGTATATTAAGAGGCAACCATGCTGGCAAGGGGGAATGTCTACGTATTCTCCCAAGGCCCTTATTGTTTATCCAACTTTTAGTTTATAGGAAGGAAGAAAAAAAGTCAAGCTATACGTACAAATTACGCATTTTTGAGGAGTTCAAGTAATCGGATAAATCTTTTATTGTATGAGATAGAGTAAAGAAAAGAAAAAGAAATAAAACCATGGACCACGAGCCCATTCTCCGATTCCTCCTCCATTGCGGCCTACCAACGGGAACATTGGTAATTGGCCCAACTGCTAAGATCCAGAAGGCAGTGGCGTAAATTCGTTTAAGAATAAAGAGGGAAGCATATCATCTACCACGGGCTCTACTATGGACCGCTGTGGGGTCTTGGCCAGTACCCAACAAGATGCTCCCTCCATGAGTTTCCATGCGCTCCGTTTAATTCTCTTGTTTCGTATTTAATGCTTTCATACAGAGGCGCGAGGGAACAGCCTGCCTCCACTTATGAACAGAGCAGGTGACGGTCCTGTTCCCGTGACCAAAGGAAACTTACGTACCCTACGCACCCGCCCACAAACCCCACACCAAAAAAAAAAACAATAGAAAGGGAAAAGTTGTATTTATCGTAATGTCAGTCGAAGATAGACCAGAAATACCACCATTTCAGAACACTCTTCCAACCTTATAGATGGGGGCCCAAGTCCATCCTGTTGATTATAGCAAAGAGCAGTTCGTGGGTCTTTGGCATGGGTTCGTTTAGCATTTAAGAAGAGACGTGACGACACCTTTTCTTCACGGAGCCAACGAGCCTTCGGAGGCCGAGAACGTGGAACGTTGTCGGAGAACCTCATGCTTTTGTCCTACTCCCCTCACCACCCTCCAAAAAAAAATTTAGTATGTTTGATGACGTGGCATAATCTCGTTGGAAAAGAAAACTCCGATATATAACATTATTTTTTTTTGGGTAAAGCCGATATATAACATTATTCGTGGGACCCAGGAACGGACGGGAGATCCGGCACGGCTCTTTCCTTTTGTCCGATATGGTTTTGTTTTCTATCCCTCGGCCCATGTCGGTGTTCAGATCGCAGGCATGTGAGAGGTGCGTGCACTTCCCCTGTACTTTCTTCCACCCCCTGCCTCCAGGAGTAGTGTGGACACGGGGCGTTGGTCGTAGGTGGGGACCACCGCATCATGCGGGTGTCGTGCGGTCCAGATTGAAGGGTCCGCCGTTCCTTATCTGTTCGCCCTGCTTCACGTGGCCTAACCAGCCTTCGTCGTGCGCATGGATTGTGATGGGCTAAAGATTGGGCTCAAGGTTGCAAGAGTGAGAGCCAGCAAAAAGGCCCAACCATAATAGTAACACCCTACAAATTAGGTAAAGAAAAAAAAAAAAAAAAATCTGCATGGACTTCCATGTGGCACGATTTACAAAGTGAGTATGAATGAATCAAGAGTTAGGATCCTTTCTGCCCGAGAACGGACATGCAGAGGCTCAGTCCTGCAGTCACATGCACTTGTGTCACAAGAAAGCAAAGAATGGATCCTGATTTATGTAGCATGAGGCCTACGCAATTACAATGTGATGCATACAAAGATGACAATAATTGTAGGCTATACACGGAAGGAATTATACGGTATATTAGGTGCACCACGTCAGCAATGCACCATGGTAACAATCCAAGATAAGATGAGCGGTCAACATCCGAGAGAGCCACATAATAAATGAAATTCCTAGGGAGAAAAAATCTAATCGGCATGATGCACTGCTAACATGGTGCAGGTGATTTAGGATATAATTTCTGATTCTATGCCAAATTGAGAGGCTTTTGACTCATAAATCAAATATGGTCACATGACAAAGCCGCAATCTCTTTATGGCATTCTGTACCGACCGAAGTTGGTAGCTCGACAAATTGTCGGTGCCCCACGCAGTGAACCCCTCCATACCACTTTTATTATTCACGGTTGCATATATTAAGTATAGGGTTATTAGGTGCTATGGTTTCTGTTATTAGCTTTTGTAAAGTGTAAAGCGAAACAGCCGACTAGAGTAGGACAGCAGCATTTTTCACTAAATTACTGTTCACCAAAATAAGAAAATTTATTTTGCGTTTGGCATTTGGATTTAAATTTAAAGCCCATTATTTTGTTGACATGAAAATTGGAAATGCAAAGTAATGGCAGTTTTCTATTATGCAATGCTTATTACATTGACTAATAAGGAAGAAGTGTTTAGTAAGGCCTTTTGTCTAATATAATATCATAACAAAGTGTTTCTGAAATATTGCGGTTATAATACTATAAAAGACCATTGTTTTAAACTTCAATTTGGCTAAATTTGAACCATGTTGTGGTTAATCTAGGGTGAGCCCAACTTGTGAAACTCATTTAGAATTTGAATTCAACTGGTCCTGATATGATATATATTCGTCTCTTTAATCTCGCAACTAACCGATTGATGACATTAGTGTCATCTAAAATATCAATCATGATAATCGATTAGATTTTTGAAGTCGATATTAGCCAAGTAGTGACCTAAATCATCATGCTGAAGTCAACAACTTGATCGATAAGTAGCATCAAGTTATAAGTCTGCAATTCAGAGCATATTAAAGACATTTAAAGTCCGTTGAAGGCACCGCTATTTATAGAGTATGTTGTGGGATGGTTATAGCTCATCTTGCATGATTGAACGATTACTGCATGATTCTGTTGGTTGAGATCCACGATATGTACAATATATAGATTGGTGCCGAGCAATTAAGGCCTATGCTATCTTATTCCATGGTGGCATTAACCCTCACTCTGTACAGACAAAGCTTAGGAGACCCTTAAGTATGCTTGACCAAGTTCTCCCCCATTTTGCATGTCTTCTGAAAAATCTCCATTATTTCCTCATTTAACTTAATTATCAAAGGTTCCCTGCCAAACAAACTCTAACAAATAGGTTTCATTTTCTATTTTCAGATCCAATTGTGAGCAACAACTTCTCTCTTTGAGCTTAACCACCATAATCATTCTCTTAATCATCTCTTCAGCTTAGAGCATATCTTGACCTCACCAACTCGTGCTTATCCAATCTTACTACCTTCAGCTCAAATTTTAGTGGCAATGGGTCCTAATTTACTCAAGTGAGTAGAGGCGTTGGAGTGTAAAAAGAAAAAATTGAGTGTCTATATATACGTTCATTACCTTTCTTAATGAGATCTCTATTTCCTCTCCGTTAACATATATTATTCAAAAATATTTGGAGAGGAGAGAAGCTTGTCAATGCACAATGGACCATGATAGCTCATTGAGTTCAATGTTAATGGGTCAGGGTTGATACATATATTTCGCTGGTATTAATTCCCATTGCTTGTCAGGCCTAGGCCCAATCTTTGTTTAATGGGCTAAATATAGCAGGCATAGCGTCGGGCCCACTTTAGCTGCTTGGATTGGTTGGTTTGAATGGCTAGCGGGACGTACGGGTTGAAGTGTGCATCGCGAACCAACCCAAACGGAATTGGTAATTCAAGTAATGAAACGAAGATTTTATATTTTATCAAGAGATTTTTTTTTTAATCAGACGAGGAGATCCTTAAAGAATTGGATCATGAACACGCATTTATATCTTCATATACTATCTCTTATATACCTGTTAACGGAAAACTCAACCCCTTTCAAAATTCATGAAAAGTAGAAAGAAATTGAAAAGTTATCTAAAATATCTAGAATTTTTTTCAAAAATTAGCTAGATATTATTCGAAATTATTTTAACCAGATATTTTAAAATTATTTGAAGCTATATATTTAGAAATTTTTTAGAGAAACGAATTATTTTAGGAAGCCTGTTTCTTCATTATTTCAGGAATTTTTTTTTTCCATGCAGAAATTTCTCAATTATTTCTAGAAAACACAGAATCTCTTATTAATTATTTTAGGAAATGCAAAAACTCTTTTTATTTAATTTTTTGCCGAGGCCTATTTAGGAAGCACCCAAATTATTTTAGGGATACAAAAATTTAGGAAATATTTGAATCTATTTATTTAGATTCCCTAGAAAGCCATTAGAAATATCATCATAGCTCTTCTTAATTATCTTAGGAAAAAGGTCGTGAGTAAAAATTATTTGAAGCTATCAACTTAAAGATTTCTTTGAGAAAAAATTATTCAGAGCCCGCCTCTTTATTATTTAAGAAAATATTTTATTCCACCTAAAATTTTTTAATTATTTTTAGAAAATATAGAAACTCTTCTTAATTATTTTCTACCAGGCCTAATTGAAATGTGAAAAATTCCTCAAAAAATATATGTGAGTCAAGGATATATTTTTTTAATCATTTTAGGAAACACAAAAAGTCTTATTAATTATTTTATAAAATATAAAAACTCTTTCCTAATTATTTTTGCCAAGCTCTATTTAAAATTGGGATGTTAAAAAATTCAAAAAAATTATCTTTCAGTGGCGTCACAGCAAGGATTGGAAGGTTTAGAGTACCATCGTGTTATGGAATAGTAATTAATTATGAAATACATTCTACTTATAATCTTATTCTTCATTCTATTTTTAAGAAATTAATAAGAAAAATATTTAGAAATATGTTTAGAAGTATCTAATATTATTTTGGAGAAACACAGTCAGAGAAAGACATCCACTTATAGTGCTCACATAGAAATTGTTTTAGAAAAAATATCTATCCCCATTCATAAATTATTTTAGTGAAGCTCAAAAATCTTATAAAATTTTTGAAGCAGTCCATTTAGAGTTTCCACATAGAGTCCCCATGCATCAAACGTAGTTAGAAATATCACTACACACTAGAATCTTCTTAATTATCTTCAAAAAAAATCATTTAAAGCCATCCATTTAGAATTTTTTTTTGGAGAAAAGAATGATTTTTGAAAGTCTGCTTCTCAATTATTTTAAGAAATGTTTTCATTGATGCAGAAATTTCTTAATTACTTTAGAAAATAAAAAATCTCATCTTAATTATTTTAGAAAATGCAGAAACTATTCTTGTTTAAATTATGCCAAGCCTTATTCAGGAAATGTACATAATAAGGATGCATGAACTTTAGGAAATATTTAAATGCATCCGTTTAGAGTCCCCATAAGTTTTTAGAATTTTTAGGAAAAAAATTATTTGAAGCCATCCATTTAGAAATTTCTTACAGAAAAATCTATTTTAGAAAGCCTACTTCTTAATTATTTGAGAAAATATTTTCTTCCACTCAGAAATTTCTTAATTATTTTACGAAATGCAAAAAAATATTAATTATTATAAAAATGTAAAAACATTCTTAATTATTTTTAACTAAGCTCTATTAACAAGCGAAAAAAGTCCTCAGACGAAATACATGCTAGCTAGTCGGCATATATTTCTCAATCATTTTAGGAAATAAAAAATTCTTATTAATTATTTTAGAAAATATAAAAACTCATTTTAGCTATTTTTTTACCGAGCTCTGTTTAAATTTAACATGTGGAAAAATCATGGAAAAAAAATTACCCTTCGAGTCGATGTCATGGCGATTCAGTATCTCTTGGCGTGCGGGGTCATTCTTGTATTATACCATACGAAATGTTTAAGGAAAGCGGTGATGAACTTGACAATATTTTCCCCCGATTTGGTAAGAAATTTTACGTTTCTGTCTACTGATGGAAGATTCTTCGTATCTATACCAAATCCTAAAAGATCTCCATCTGAGAAAGAATCCTAAAAGATATGGACCGCGATCTTCCCGTACCATTTTAGGATTTTGATGATGAACTTGCTGTATTGTGTTCTCATGTATTACAGTTCAAATCTGATATCCAAATCTACGCCCAGATTTAGGAGCCCGGCTTGCAAAGTTGGGCTTACTAATGAATAAATAGGACAATTTAAATGCGCCAACTTCAGCCCTGCGGATAACTACAAGAGTCTCCAACCACTGGCATCGCGATAAGCATTATCTAAAATCCTGGCCACCAACGTATGATTCATTGCCTTTCCACTCTCACTCTCCCTTCGTTTAATTTTTTTCCATATTTACTTTAAGCCTAATCAGTATATGAGTCATCTTGCCCTTAGTTAAGACATCGAGGCTGATATTTGGAATGGATAGAGGCTCCAACTGGAGCAAGTCCAAATTTGGAAAAAAATCTCTATTTATTTGTCTGATTGCACTAGGGTGGCGAGGTTAACCCAAAGGTCCAGTACCAAAGCCGGAGCTGACGAAGTTGCAGCTCGAGTAGACTACTTGGGTTGCGTTTCTGCGTAGAATTTATGGGTGTGGGCCATCTACATCCAAAGGTTAATAGTAAAAGGGGAAAAAAAAAAGGAAAAATAGTGAGCACAACTCATGGTAAGATCTATATCGATTTATTGCTTCAACGGTTGACAACAAATCTTATCCAAAACGAATATAGCGTGCTTTTGTCCAATGTTTGCATGATACGGTTCCAAAGGCAATTCTAACTGACGTATTCGACAAAAATAGCCAAGCTCTTCAACATGTAGAAGGCTACAAGTTGCTTTCTTGTCGCTTGGCATGGTAGAAGTGGACGGGGTAGAACATATGAAAGCTAGTCCAGCGAGTAAGCTTGACCAATATTGTCGAGGCCAATAAAAATGCGATGCATGTTCTTCTGAGCTACGATGACATTGCTTTAGGAGCTGCTCATGTCGAGGCCTAACTTTTATATTATGATCTATGTTAACAATTTCAAACTGTTCATGAGTTCAACGATAGATGAAAAGAGGGGACATAGCTGGAGGAGAAAAGATGAGAGTGAGAGGAGGATTTGTTGTTTCGAGGAGTGGCTGTCGTGAAATCTGAGCGAGGGTGTGGTGGTCCCGCCGTGGGGAGAGAATGGAGGGCCATCTACCGTAATAATGATTGACATAGAATTGAGGCACAACTACAGTGACACTTGAAGAGAAGGGAGGGGTGGATCTCGGCTGAGAAGGTAGGAGATTTTGATGATAATGGTAAAATAGGAAAAGAAAAAAAATTAAAAGATTAATTATGTTTTTAATCCATGAAGCTATCCGTCTTTTTTTTAGAAGGTCGTTGAAGTTTAAAAATCTAAAATTTAATTCTTCTAATTTTTGATCCCTTTTATTATGATACTCAAATATATTTTTACTAACTTTCTCTCACTAGAAATTCAATGCAGCAACTCTTGATATATATATGTTCGTTGCATAAACATTGCTTAGATGGCGGAAACCAGTGGTCTTATGGCTTTAAAATTTAAAAATACAGATGATGTGCCAAAAATGGGTGATGTGATATCATGTGAATCAGAAAACTCCTTTTTCTTTTTCCTCGATTGTCTTGTTATCACAAATCCTCTTTCTCCTCTCTTATTCCATGATTGAAACTTTATTTTTTCTCTTTTTTTTCCTTGATTGAGTTATTTTTAGAAATCCCATTTTCGTTTTCTTCTTCACAATCCTTCTTCCTTGCTATGCATCATCCTCTAGCTATAATCTTTATTGATAGAAGCCCAATAATTTGATCTATTGACTCTTACCGATCTAGTACTTTAAACAGTGATGGTGAAAAATTTTATTTTTGTTGGGATTGGGATTAAATGAGACCTCGTGGATAAGAAGAAATTTAGATTAAAAGTTCTTTAGTTATCTATGATCTAGAGCATGAGATCTGTTTGCCCCCAATCCACTTGATGCTTTTTCTCTTTTTGATTTGAAAAAATACTTTTACATAAGAAAAAAATTTGTGTTATGATTATTTTGAATGGTAAGATAATGAAGTCTATAATTATAAAAAAAATAATGATAAATAGATATTTGGAGGAAATCATCGGTCCAAATGATGGTTTTATTGGAATTAGAGGCCCAGATGACGATTTCAATTCTATCCATATCATCCGATCAGCTGGGTTTGAAGCAGGTTTAGGTGGCCGTGAAATCGCCACTTCATGCATGAAAATTTTTAAAAATAAATTTTGAATGAGATATTTTTGAAAATAAAAAATAATAAAAATAATAAAAAAATCCGGAGATCAACAGGTCCAGAGAGAGAGAGAGAGATCCTGTTATGTTCAAAAGAAGCACCCCAAATGTCAAACGCCAATTGCGTAAAAGTAGTAATCATTTCAATGCAACCAGTAGTTACTATTTCAAACGTCGTCTGATTGGAATAAAGTTACGGCGTATTTTAAAGTTGATTTAAATGAATGTCCAACTCGTCAAGAACACCGTACAATGCCGTAACGCGACAGGAAGCGTACGTGAAGAAGAATCGTGTAATGCTCGACGGATGCTAACACAATCAATCGAAAGTGGGACCTTCGGACGTGAGGAAAAACAATGAGTAGTTCACGCTGTGGACTTTTGATAATTCTGGAATTGATGGTAAAGGATTCATGCATGTAAAAATGGGAACTGGTGGAAGGTTGCCATCACTGGCTTCGGATGTATCGAGATTAGGTGAACCCGGTAGATGTAGGTCTGTCATTCAACTCTCGCCAAACTTCAGGTGGATAATGGATGATGTGGTTGATAGAGTTGAAGAGGCTGCTGGTTGGAAATGACAGGAACTCCATTTAAACAGAAATTGGACCACATGGTGAACCAAAAGGGATGCTAGCATGCCAAAAGGAGGATGTATCAAGAAATTATTTTATTCTCTTGATTGGATATTGATCTATTGATGTTGAAGAATCAATAGTAACAGTGAAAGTTAGGAGATGCATTATTTTTAGGGCAGAGTACAAGTTGGGTTCCGTCGGATTGAGAAAAAAATTTTATTCGACAGAACCTAATCAGATTGAAGAAAATTCAACCTGCTGCCGATCATTTATCATGTATAAACCATTTGAAACCGAAATGAGCAGTTTATAATGGGTTCGAATGGGTTGTGTTAGTTTAGGCTTCAATGTTGACCCAATGTTGATTTTAAATCTAATATTGGCCTATTTAAGTTTATCTATTTTTTTTATTAATTTAATACAAAAAAATTTAAATCTTATACATTATAAATTTTGAGCTTCTGTTTGAATCTATACAAAATAAAATAGAAAAAAAAAAGATTTACTCATCTGAAAGCTTTCACTTTAGAATTATATCAATTGATGTGCTTTCATCAATAATTCAACATTAATATTTTTATGAATCCAAATGGATGATGGGGTATTATTTAGAATGAAGTATTGAAGTCTAAACGATACCGTTCCAAAATAAAAGTGAGTTTGTGAAATATTACATCGGTTGGGTTAAGTTTCATATGGATTAAAAGTGTAGGAACTGAATTTAATCGTAAATAACCGATTTTTTACAAACTCCAATCCAATTCCATCCAATTTATGTCTTTCAACTTATCGAAACTGATATTTATTGGGTCATATTGGGTGGATTTCTTCGGGTTTCAGTTATTTGCTCAGCCCTAGTTATTTTGTTGAAGAATAGGCTTAGCTGGCATATTAGAGAGAGGATGTATTGTTCTTGAGTTATGCTCCCATAAATAATATCTTCCGCACCTTATCTTTATGTTCCTCCTTAGTCTAGCTAGAATTAAGTTTTGTGTGGTTCATCTGCATCTCTTTTTCTTTGCTTTTTGAGCCTACGAGGTGGCCTCTTTATTGTTGGAGGGAATGGAGGGATTAAATTTATCTTAGGCCACAGTTTGTCCATTCAATGTTTAGAGAAAGCAGGAGTATATTCTCAAATAGATCTCATTATAGAAATAAATATGCATATACTCCTTATGCCTTTTTTTAAAAAACTATGTGCACTTTATTGAATGTGCACAAGATATACCAATCAACTTCCATCCGAAACAACTACATTCATGCTTATCCAAATCCACAACATATTGATTAGAACCATATGGAACCTCAGACATGCTACCACCAGCCCATATTATCAGATAAAATCTTGAAACATCCTTATTCTTCTCCAAATTATACTATTAGGACCATGGTTTTCGGAACCATTCCAAATTGTACCGATAGAGAATTGGAACCGTTTCGATGGAAGAAATGGCACACATCAGTGCCAGAGAAGAAAGAAATGAAAACAGAGGCAGAGAGAAAGAGGAGGAGAAAGAAAGAATGGCACCATCGTCGGACGTCGGTTGTGGCCCTCTGTGACCATCGGAGGGTGGCAAAAATCATCGCAGCTCGGTCCGTCTGATGGGACTGCTACAATGAGTGAGAAAGAAAGAGGAGGGGAGACCATCGGAGATGGAAGGACGGAACAACAGAGAGGTCGTCGTGGCCATCAGACGATAGAAGCAGTGCGGGCAACATCGCGGCCGTGGAATAAGTGCTGTCGCCCCTGTTCACACGTCAACTTTTTTTTAAAAATGAAGATAAATAGTGAAGCCAGCAAATCATTTGCCGGTTTTACTATTTAAGAGATTAAAAAAAAATTAAAATCAGTGAAGTTGCCAATGAGATTATCGGCTTCATTTTTTTTGAACTTTTTTAAGAAAAGTAAAAATAGTGAAGCCGGCAAATGGTTTGCCGGCTTTACTTAAGTTTTATTTTTTTTAAAAAAAACCCATGCAATGGGGGCATCGCCCCTGTTTCATGCCCAAGGTACTGCACACATGGACTGTATCGTCTAACGGCTCCTCCGACTCCTCCCTCTTTTTCTTTCTTTCTTCCTCTCTTTTTATTTCTCTCTCTTTCTCTCTTTTCTTCTCCCAGTTCGCTTCTTTTGCCTTCATCGGTTCGCATCGGTCTGATACGATATAGGGCCATACCGTACCATGCCATCGGCTGACCGAAACAACCACTAGTACCGACATAGCAAACCTTGGTTAGGATAAATTAGATAATTATGTTTGAGAATTATTTCTTTTTCTTAATTGTCATTGACATCATAGCCTTATGTATCCTCTAATATTTCTACTATAGGTTTATTCCTTCCTTGCAATATTAAATGTTAAAAGTCTTGGATAAATTGTTTCATAGCATATTACATCTTGGCTATGTCTTAAATGCATGCCTAGATCGAAATTTGATAGGAATGTCCACTAACTATTGATAGATAGCTGAATCAATCTTTTCAATCAGCTTCTTGTTCAACTCAAAATTTGCTCTCACCCTAATTGGACAACAACTCAAAAAGCATGCAACATCCACCTGCAATCATCTAGGTATATTGCTCTTACCCTAGCTTTGTTATTCTTTACCAACTTCATATTATACCCCCATTTATTGCAGACTCCCTTATTGCTACTTTTAGTGGGGCAAAGCTACTGAATTTCATGCCTCTCTCAAATTGAACACTCCCTAAATCAGCATCCTCTCTGAAAATCAAAGAATGTATCATCTTGTTTCTCATCTGAATCTATATGTGAATCTAAGTTTTCAGATTGTGTATAGTCTGAAGAAACATCATCAAAGCTTTCAGCCTCTTTGACTCAAGCTTTATTTTGTTCAAAACTAGGTTCAGTCTATTCACCCCTTTTCCTACCAGTTCAACACTTTCATTAATATTAAAATCAAAATTTTCATCATCATTACTCTCCACATAATCACTAATACAGAGATCATCTAAATTAATACTTCTATCACTCTCATTATCACTTTCTTCAACTCCAGTATCCTCATTGCCTTCAGCCCTAGTATCCCCACTTCCCCAATAGCTTGTTCATGTATATGAATGGATATATTCTCTAAATTCAACAATGGTTTAGCAACTGAATAAGACTACGATCCATTTTTTTCACTGACTCAGGGACACCTCCCTGCTGACCACTCACCTCTTCATCTTCATATTCTACATAACATGTATCATCTCATCAGAAGGAATATCTAAAATTATATCTAAAACATCCTGACCACTAAAAATTGAATTTCAAGCTAGTATTTAGATCTTTTCTAGGTTTGACATAGTAAAATTAAGGGAAGTTAGAAACTCCAATTTCTCTCAATATACTCCATCTTCAGACTAGAGATTCTATGAGGATCAATATTGTCACAAATGAAAACTTGTCCTCCAACATATCTCATGGTGTTTTTAATATGAGCTTCCCATTCCAGTGAAATGTGATAGAAAACATATCCTAAGCCATATCCACTAATACTTTGAGGATCAAATTATGTAAGAATGTAGATGAAGTATAGTATATTAGTAAAAATATAATAATCAACAATAGATGAATGTATACAAACAAAATAACCTATGAAGTATAAGTAATTTTTTTCTATGTATAAGTTCTTAATAGAAACTTATATTTTGAGGAATAAGATATATACTCTAAGGACCAAAGAGATACATTATCCTAATATATAAGATATGTTGGAACATAAGAATTATATATAGGATAATATAGGAATGCATAGTTCCACCATGAAGTACAAGTACAATACCAAAAAATCTAGTAATTAACAGTATATGAATGCATACAAACAAAATAACCCATAAAGATACTGGTAATTTTTTTTTTCTATGTATAAGTTGTTAATAGAAACTCATATTTTGAGTACCAAATTAGATTGATTTTTAAAGTTTATGGACTATTTAAAAACTTCCCATATGCTCTGAGGACCAAAGAGATACTTTATCCTAATATACAATTTACGAATACCAACATAAGAATGCATTGGTAAATCAGAATGAAATATTATACCATATAGCAATGCATATTTTTGTCCCATCAAAACTATGTCATAGGTAAATCAGTAAAAGAATGTATGAACTAGCAATATATGACTGCATATTAACAAACAATTCCATCTCTAGTTCACCTCTGGCATATATAAATGTCTATCTAATAGAACAACTAAACATAGAGTCACTGCATATATGACAAATTACAGCATTCATCAACTTCAATTTAGTTAAACAAAGCACAATAGAGCAAGTTCTAGGGTAAAAATACAAAGCACAACAAAAACAATTAAAGAATTGACATCTTTTATTAAAAATAGAAGGATCAGGCAGTAAAAATTATAGAGATTAGGTAGTAATATACAAAGAAACTAGGTAGTAATAAACAAAGACAATGACAAAAAAATATAAATATAAGCACACCCTCTGCCAAATCCTTTTCAAACTCATCTTAACAACTGTACTAGGGTACAAGCAGTGACGAACAAAAGCAAGCATGCCGGTGGAATCATACATTTTAGTTCATGAGGATGCATAGCCCTCCACCGAGTCTCTTTGATGTTATAATCCTACTTCATGATGCCCTCAACGCTTTAATTTCATAATCTCAAACAAAAAGACATAAAATATCAAATCTCATTATATCAATTCCCAAACAAGAAATGTATACACATCACCAATCCAATATTTTAACTACCGGTGGATACGTACTTAGAGTGCAATGGAGAAGAATGACACCGAAAAATGATAGGAAAGAAAGATGATGAACAACCCCTTGCCGACGAATGACGCTGAAGAGGAGTACCAAATGCACGACTCCAATGAAAATTGCTGGACGATTGGGAAGAAACACAGTGAAAATAGACCTCTCATTTGAATTAAGGAAGAAGAACGATTTTTGATTGGGGAAGAAGAGGAGGTCTTGTGAAATTAAGGCATAGATCGGAAATTAGAAGATTAAGCACCTATTTAGATGGTTTTAGCCATATAAGTGCTTGTTTTTGTCACATCATATATATTTTTAAATTTTAATGCCATGTGAGCACCGATTTCTACTATCTAAGCAAAGTTTACACCACATATGCATAGGGGGTTGCCACATTGGATTTTCAGAGAGAGGGTCAATGAAAATTTGTCTGAAGACCATAATAAAATATTTCATAAATTAGAGGGGCTAAACTTTAGGATTTTGAACTTCAGGGACTAAATGCATAATTAATTCAAAATAAAATTAATTCAAAAAGAGGTTTATTGTTGGTAGTTTCAAGCTCGCCCATAATTTTGATGATGGGTCCAAGTTGCCTAAGATCTAGACAGTGGTTTCATGCCAAACCTGGCCATTTCGCATGGGCCTCAACCCGGGCAAGGGATTACAATCATGGTTTTCTTTTTCTTTCTCTCCTTTTTTTTAAATGGAAATTGGCATCTCCCATTGACTTTGGCTGGGTTGACCGATAAAGCTGGTTTAGTTGGACCAGCTCTCGAGTCCTTCCTCATCCTTGGAATTGATATTCCTAGACTAAGAAATAATTGAGGATACTTAGCTCAAATCATATCATTGTCTTGCTAGGAGACACTTTAATAAATGTATAATCTCCCACTTGGAATTTCAGATCTCATCCTTCTTCAATCATATGATTAACATGAGTATGATGACTAGATTAAGATCTATTTATATATGAAAAAATAGTTAACTAAAGCTTTTATCCAATTTAAGATTAAAATATAGGTTAACATATTAGTATTAGTAAAATGATTGAAAATGAATTTGAGTTTGAAATTGTGATCTAGATTTAAATGCATGTTCAATCAAGAATTGAATAGGATCAATAATAAAATGCTAAATCCTCAGGCTGGATAGATTATTAAAAGTGATTGTATTTAGAATAGAGCTTGGAATGAAATGGATTTGACATATACATCATGGTGGATCTTTGATATAATTAAAAGATCATAATCAATCTTGTTGATTAAATAATTAGATATTCTACAAGTGATTACAAGGACAAATATTTAATGATGGGCTTAGAAAAATGATATTTAAAGTAAGCAACATGATTGGTATTAAAATCAAAAGAGAGAGTCCAAGATGATGTGGCTTATTACCATGACTTCTATAATAGAATTGAGATCATAATGAGTTTCCTAATAAGGTAGCCCATATATTAACATAAAAACCTAGAATCTAAACTTTAAGTTATAATCTGTAGAGAGGAACAGAAATTGGAAGCAAATATAATGTCTAATTGAATCTTTAACAAATTGGATCAAGTTCATATGCCAAAAAAAAAGAACTTCAAGAATAAGTGAATTGATTCTGAAATCACAGATATGATTACAAGAATATCATGCAAAAATTATGAAAATTAAGAAACTCGATCATGATATACACAATTTATAATAAGATCAGGAGTGCATTTGAATCAAGGAATAAAAAATCTAAGACTTCCCAATATACTTAAATTCTATCCCTACTCACACCTATCTAGTTTAAACTCGAAGGATTTAAAATCCATGCTTTGATACCATTTATAAGAACTAAGGTTCTCACTTGTATTTGGTTGAGATCATGAGAGCGTGGATGGATGAGATTGAAAAGATGGATGGCCTCCATCCATCGTTTAGTTCAAAAAGTTACAGAGATGATAGATGAAAAAGAAGAGATTACCATCCATCCTGGTCTACCATGTTGCTTTTTTTCAAATTGAAAAGATAAAGAAAAAAAGATGGAGTATTGAAGGATGAACTTTTGCATTGATAAAATTATCTCTCATTAATTTTATTTGATAAAAATATAATATTTTTATTTTTTCATTCATATTATTTATATATATTTTTATATATTGTTAATCATATATCATTAAATTTTATTAATCATTATTTTAATTTTAATATATAATTTTTATAATTATAATTAAATAATTATATTACTTCAATTTTTTATTTATATTTATTATTTTTTAATTAACTATTTATATAATATTAATTAACCATTAAAACTATATTATAAATTAATTATTTATTTATATAATTAATTTATAAGATCATATATTAAATTAAATATTTATATAATTATAGATTATAAAAATTATGTTTATATATTATTTACTTCTTTAATATGAATAAATATTATAAATTAATAATAATATTTTTATTAAATGATAGTTTAGTAAAATGTTATATAAATATTATCCTTTCTTTTTTTTATTTTCCTATACCAAATAGAGGAGAGAATCATTTTCACTCATCTTTTTATGCTAATTTCACCATATATATAAGAGGATGGATCAAAAATTTATTCATTCATCTTTCCTCCTCCATCCATTTTTTTTTAATCCATCCTTCATACTAAACAGAGAGTTAGAAAGACTAGCAGGAATGTATTATTTAGATTCTTATACCTATATAAGTATTCAAGATTGTCTAAGTGTATAATCAATATATTATATATACTAAAATAGAGGTTTTGCTTGTGTTAAGCTCTCCACTCGCCTTGTGGACACTAATATGAACGATAAAATTTATTTTTTTCTCATTCCACATTTTCATTAATAGAGTGAAAGTCATATATTAATTAATTATCTAAATTATATATTAATTAATTACAGACTATAGAATAATGATTTCAATCACTCATAGTTAGGGTTGGCAAAATATGACTTGATCCACCAATTCGATCTATGTTTGATCTATCATAAATAAATTTAGATGTAGGCTAAATAGAGTTGGATCATAAACAGGTTGATCTGTTTAATCCGTTTAATATTTGGATGAATTTGAATTTCAAATATCGAACCTATTTAACTTGTTTAATAGTTAGGTTGGATTGAGTCAGATAACATGTTTAGCCTATTTAATTTGTTTAACCCATTTAAAATCTGTCTAAAATAAATTAGAAATTTTCAATTTCAGAGAAAGTCAAGCATTTCAGTTGACTCTACTATCATAGAAAGATTCTCACAGCTAACTACTTACTTCTGAAGGGTGTAAGAGTAGTTTTAGTGTGTCTGTTATGCTGTGGAGAAGAGGAGACAGTTGACTATCTCATGTTTGTCTATAACTCTATCAAAAGCTTTTGGGATTGCCTTCTTCAAAGGTTGAAATCCTTTGTTTGCCGGAGGACATTCAAAGGGTCTAGGGTGAGTGACGAGATCAAAATCAGGTGAAGAAAATTTTTTCAACTGTTGAAAGTCTGATAGCCATCAGATATTGGGTTCTATGGAAGGAAAGAAATAATAGAAGATTCAACTTTGAGGCCAAAATATTATCTGAAACAACAAAATCAATCATTTTATTATTTCAACAATGGACTTCAATAAAAGGAGGTAAAGCATGTAGTACAGTAGTAGCGAGATTGGGATATTTAACGAAAGGAAGGGAACTGGTCGTATCTTCTGAAGATAATACTTTGGCTGAAGGAGGGGAGCTTAGCAACGAGAATAGATAAGCACTAGCAACACATAATACAAGGCCATGCAAACCGTGCATCAATTTTTATTTTCTTTGCAAGTATAAAAAGGGGACTCTGGGTTTGGCGGGTAGTAAATTGACTTTTGGCTTCCTCTATTAGATGGGAATGTCGTTTATTGGGTAGAATAGTAAGTGGGGAGTCTTCAGCCAAAACTTTTTATAAGATAAACCTTTTAACAATAGTACCTGATAAAACTTCTTTCAGTCAAAGTAATACAATAATGAGAAAGTATCTCACTTCTATCATTTTTTACTCAAAAAAAAATTATTTAACTTATTTAAGGTTTACTTAACTTTTATTTTTGATCCATTTAACTCGTTCAGTCAATTTAACTTAATTTGATATATTTAATAAATAAATTAAATTGATTAGCTGAGATTATCTATTTAATAAATAGAATAGATTCAGATCTGAATTTTTAATTTATTTAATAAATAAATTAAATTTAAACTGACAATTTTCTGACTCAATCAATATTGACCTAATTTATATTCAACCCAATTGCCACCCCTGCTCATAGTAGATATTATTAATTAATGATAAAATTTAAATAATTTTCACATTCCATATGATCATTAATAAGATTAAAGATATTATTAGTTAAATCAATGGGACATGAGAGCTGATGCTAAGAAAACAATTGTGGGTCATATAGGTTTTCTATTTTCTATAAAATATTATAATAATTACAAAAGGATTTATATCATAAGTATTATAAATGTGTTTGGCATTCATAATTTATTTAATACAATACAGTACTTGTATATAACAAAAAATATAATATATATATTTTTAATTTGTAAAAAATATATTTAATATAGAGGCTGTTGCTGCTCGATTCGATCGAGATCGGAGAGAAGACGGTTGAGCCTCGCACAGGAATACTGGCGCTGGAGTGACTTATAAAAAAAATCCAAACCGGAAGTTTTTACTCCGGCGAGGATCCTCGATGTTCAAGTTAGATTCAGAGAACAATAGGAGCAGCAACGAATTCTCTGAGAAGGATTGATTGGCTTACCTTGATCTTTGGAGTTTGGCTGCTTATATAGAAGGCTGTCGATTAGTTGGTCATACAACTGTATGAAGATTGTGAGATCTCGAGATTGTAGAGCTATTCAACATTTTATAACGGATGAGATATTTTAGCCCTCCATCACTCCCGTGGAGTGAGGAGGTTGTTACTGACAGTTATTGAGTGGGAGATTTGAATATCCTTGGGGGTTGTGCTTGACCTGTTGGCCTTCTTAAATTGGATGAGTGGTATCACCTTATGGTACATTGGGATCCCCCTCTTAATTACATGGATGTCAATCAGAAGCTGAGAATATGGAGGATCTTAATCTTCATATGCTTTTCATGGGAGGGTATTTATTGTTTTTAGCCTTTTTTGCATGGTGTGGGTGGCTGCCATGGCATGAAGATGGCTAAGTATAGAAGGATAGCTCAGCTCAGCACATAGCTCAGATAGCTCAGATCATATCAGGATAGTCATATCAGCATAGATAGTTTTTCTCAGTACATAGCTCATATCAGGATAGCTCAGCTCATATCAGCATAGATAGCTCTTCTCAGCATATAGCTCAGGATAGCTTAGCTCAGTACATAGCTCAGGATAGCTTAGCTAATATCAGGATACTCATATCAGCATAGATAGCTCTTTCAACATATAGCTCAGAATAGCTCAGCTTATATCAGGATAGCTCATATCAGGATAGATAGCACTTCTTAGCACAGCTCAGGATAGCTCGGCTCATATTAGGATAGCTCATATCAGCATATGTGTGGCTATGGATATCTCTTCTCAGCATATGTATAGCTCAGCCACTCGAAATCTATGTTTTGGATATAAATTCGAGGTATCTTTGATACCATCGTAATACTACCTTTTACTTCTGAGTCTGAGAATCAGACGAAAAGAGTGCTACTGAAATGATGCCTCGGGCCTAGGGACGTTCATCCATGCATTCCATTAAGGCATCTGTTCGTCATTTAATGTGGACAGTGAAAGCAGCTTGACTCTACTCTTCACATGAGTGGCAGCATGTGCACTTCTCGTAATGCGAGAGGTAGCTTGTTTTTAGCTCATCTTCAGTCATTCAAGGCCAGTTTGGATGAAGATCAACAGGCAGAGGATCCGAAGATAACTCGACGGACTGCGGTAATCCCGTAGATTGTCCTCCATAGGAGTATGATTTGGAGAAAAACTTGATGATCTGGTCCAGATAGAGATCGACGAACTGACTCGGATAGAGATTGACAGGCTAAAGGACCAGAAGATAACTCGATGGGCTGTAGAGGTCCTATAGGTTGTCCTCCGCAGAAGTATGGCTTGGAGAAAAACTCGATGAGCTGGCTCGAATAGAGATCGATGGGCTGGCTCAGATAGAGATCAACAGGTTGGAGGATCCGGAGATAACTTGATGGGCTGTGAAGGTCTCGTAGCTTGTCCTCCGCAGGAATATGGCTCGAAGAAAAACTCGATGAGCTGGTTCGGATAGATATCGACGGACTGGTCTGGATAGAGATCGACGGCTAGAGGACCTTGAGATAACTCGATGGATTGTAGAGGTCCTGTAGGTTATCCTCCGCAGGAGTACAGCTCGAAGAAAAACTCGACGAGTTAGTCTGGATAGAGATTGATGGGTTAGTCCGGATAGAGATCGATAGGCTGGAGGATCTGGAGATAACTCGATTGGCTGCAGAGGTCCCGTAGGTTATCCTCTACGGGAGTATGGTTCGAAAAAAAACTCGACGAGCTAGCCCGAATAGAGATCGATGGACTGGTCCGGATAGAGATTGACGGATTGAAAGACTCGGAGATAACTCGATGGGCTACGAAGGTCCCATAGATTATCCTCCATAGGAGTACGGCTCAGAAGAAAACTCGATGAGCTGGATCGGATAGAGATTGACAGGCTGGTCCTGATAGAGATTGACAGACTAGAGGATTCAGAGATAACTCGACGGGCGGCGGAGGTCCCGTAGGTTGTCCTCTGTAGGAGTACTGCTCAGAGGGAAACTCGACAAGTTGGTCCGGATAGAGATCAATGGGCTGGTCTAGATAGAGATCGATAGGCAGGAGGATTCGAAGATAACTCGACGAGCTGCGAAGGTCCCGTAGGTTGTTCTCCGCATGAGTATGGCTTGGAGAAAAACTCGATGAGCTGGCTCTTATAGAGATCGATGGGCTAGAAGATTTGGAGATAATTCGACGGGCTGCGGAGATCATGTAGGTTATCTTCTGTAGGAGTATGACTCGAAGAAAAACTCGACGAGCCGATCCGGATAGAGATTGATGGGCTGGTCCGGATAGAGATCGATGGACTGGAGGACTTAGAGATAACTTGACGGGCTACGAAAGTCCTATAGGTTGTCCTTCGTAGGAGTATGGCTCGGAGGATAACTTGACAAGTTGGTTCGGATAGAGATCGATGGACTGATTTGGATAGAGATTGAAGGACTGGAGGATTCAAAGATAACTCGACGGACTACGAAGGTCCCATAGGTTGTCCTCCACAGGAGTACGGCTCAGAAAAAAATTCGATAAGCTAGTCCGAATAGAGATCGATGGGCTGGTCTGTATAGAGTCGACAGGCTAAAGAATCGGAGATAACTCGACAGACTGTGGAGGTCCTGTAGGTTGTCCTCTGTAAGAGTACGGCTTGGAGAAAAACTCGATGAGCTGGCCCGGATAGAGATTGATGGGCTTGTCCGAATAGAGATCGACGGGCTGGAGGATCTAGAGATAACTCGACGGACTGCTGAGGTCTCGTAGGTTGTCCTCCGCAGAAGTATGGCTTGGAGAGAAACTCGACGAGCTGGTTCGGATGGAGATCGATGGGCTAGTCTGGATAGAGATCGATGGGTTGGAGGATCTGGAGATAACTCGACAGATTACGGAGGTTTCATAGGTTGTTCTCTATAAGAGTATGGTTCGGAAGAAAACTCGATGAGTTAGCTCGGATAGAGATCAATGAACTGAAGGATTCGGAGATAACTTGACGAGCTGTAGGGATCCTATAGGTTATCCTCCGTAGGAGTACGTCTCGAAGAAAAACTTGACAAGCTAGTCCGGATAGAGATCGACAGATAGGTCCGAATAGAGATCGATGGGCTAGAGAACCCAGAGATAATTCGACAGGCTGTGGAGGTCTCGTAGGTTATCCTCCACAGGAGTACGGCTCGAAGAATAACTCGACGAGCTGATTCGGATAAAGATTGACAGGCTGACCTGGATAGAGATCGACGGACTTCGTCTGAGGTTTGTATTTATGAACCTGCACACAAAAGATGAGAAGACTCACCAGACTTACTTTAGTTGGATTTTTTGATTTTTTAATAAAAAAATAGGTAATTAGACTGATATTATCCAATTTTGCTTAGGTTGGTCTTTTGGTGATGTTGACCCTTTGAGGTTAGTTTTTTAAAAGCTCGTCTCTCTAATGACACAGATCTCACATCATCATTGTGGCTTTGGACCGACCTCTACTCCAACTTAAGTATTTGAAGATCTATTGTTCAAAAAGAATAATGTAGGATAATAAATAAGGTCTGAAAGCTTTTTATCATAAGAATTGTGAGCTCTATTTGAGAGCTTTTAGATTTTATTTGACTCCTGCAATTTATCTCAATTTGAGCTTATTTTACTTCAGATTGGTCTGCATCTTGGATCCACATGATCTCATCCTAGATTTTGGATCCGTAGATTTTTTGCGGACCAGCGTACTCGGATTTGCAGATTTTAGATCAGACCTGCAGATTTTTATCTTGGATCTGCGTATTTTTACCTTGGATTGGCATGTTTTACCTCGGATGGACCTTTATTTGGCCTTGGCTTGGCTTTCCTTTTGGAAATCAGCTCTGTTGTACCAGCCCAAAAGACAGCAGCAAACTGCAACAGAAGCTTTCCGTGAGCTTGATGAGGCCATGATCGAAGTGGTGCTAGGTTGGAGCAGCAGTGTCAGGTCGGAGGTTGCGGAGAGCTCGGCCTATAGCTGCCTCAGTGTGGCCACTGACGCAGACCTCACCATCGCGATGGAGGTTGGTGCTGCAGCCGTGGCAGCACTTGAGGGGAAGCTCGGAGCTGCTCGTAGGGGAGGTCCTCAGCACCATCCGGGGCTCGGACGAGTGAGGTGACCCCGTATCCACTCGATGCCAGTGCCATCAATGGTGAGATGCGAGCGGGGAGAGCTTGGAGGCTCGGATCCGGCGAGGTCGACGTAGATAGAAGGGAGGCGTGTGGGGGAACACGTCGGAAGCCCGGATCTCAGGGCATCGACACCAACAGGAGTTCTCAGGTCCATCCATTGGTGACCTGGATGCATCTGCCGATGAGATCAGTGGTGACAAGCTTGCGACGGCCGCCAAATGCAGAAGGAATGGATAGGGGCTTCGGAACTGCTCGGGGGAGAGTTCCTTGGCGCTGTCGGAGGTGAGGCACGGGCGTGGCGAGCTCGGAGGTGCTCGTGGGTGAGTTCCCCAGCGCTGACGGAGGTGAGACATGGGGGAGGCTTCAGAGCCTCTCGAACAGGCGGCTTCGGCCGTGCTGGGGGACTTCAGAAGCTCGGATCCGGTGAGCTTGGTGCCTCAGAGCACCTTGGGAGCTTGGATCCGGCAAGCTCGGTGCCATTGAAAGCCAGGTGCACACAAAGAAGACCTTAGGGCCGCGGATCCGGGGACCTCGGCTCGTGTGGGGAGGAAGTCAAGGCTGGAGCTCGAAGGGACCGGCGTTGTCAATCGAAGGGAGCGGGGCGCACAGAGGCAGCCACGGGGGTCGTCGTGACAGACACCGGCCACGCAGGAGACCCCGAACGCATCGGAGAACGAGGGACGCACAGGGGAGGCTCGTGGCCCCCCCTCCTCCTCTTCTTCTTCACCGACGGGCCTCGAGGTTGGTCGAGCGCACGCTAGGTGCACGGGGGAGGCGTGAGGCCACCAGTGCCGGCCTTGGCACAGGCTGAAGAGGCTTGAGGTCACCGCGAGGGACGTCGGCCGGGCACGTGACGGCTTGTGGCCACCACCTCCTGCCCTTTTTCTTCTTTTCCTTCCTTCCCGGCTTCTCTGTCTCTTTTTTGACCTTTTGTTATATCATACTGAGTGATGGGATGAGCGTTATTGCGTGACGAGCTCTGCCGGAGAGGCTTCGGGCCCTCCTCTTCTCTCTCCTCCTCCTCCTCCTCCTCCAACTCCTTCTTCTTCTTCTTCTTCTTCTTGACTTGAATGCTCACGGTCCTATAGCCCCGACAGTAAGAAAGAAAATAAAATTTGAAAATTTGAAAATCTCTGATCAGAAGAATCTTGAGTTATGAAAAATTTCTACAACCTCCTTCTCCTCCCCCTTCTTCTTCTTCTTCTTCTTCTTCTTCTTTTTCTTTTAGATATTATGATATCCTTTCTTATTTAGAGCCGCAATCTCCTTCTTTGCTTGAGCCTACTCAAATTTTTTTTTAAAAAATATAAATAAAAAAAATTTGAGGATAAAAAATTTTCGTATCTCCCTCCTCATTTTATTGATTTTTTCGCCTTCGTCATAGACATGGGAGCAAGATGCATCTTCCGTCGCACGTCGTTATTTTGCCAGATCATTTAGATCGTAGCGATCCAGGTATATACTTACTAGACCGACACATTGAACTGATTCGCACTCATCTCCATAGTCGACGGAGGTGGCGGTGCTGGTGGTGATGGCGATGCGGGGGCCTTGCTACCGGCATGGACTCTCTTGTTTTCGAAAAAGGCATTGTTGGAATGCCGTGAAGAAATCTTGTGTGGCGCCATCGCACGCTCACTTGGCTTCTCAAAAAATGGGCCTAAGCCCTCTTTCATATGAAGGGGCTGGTTGTTGTGATGCCAGTGCATGATTTTCTCCGATACTAGTGGCAGTTCGAGGAGCAGCAGATCGTCTCGATTGTGTGATGGTAGTTTTCATTGGTGGTATGACGTGAAAGTGACCATTCCTCTATCTGCTGCAGCTCGATTCGGTCAAGATCGGAGAGAAGACGGTTGAGCCTCGTGCAGGGATGCTGGCACTAGAGTGACCTGCAAAATAAGTCCGAACTAGAGGTTTTTGCTCCGTAAGAACCCTCTGACGCTCAAGTCAGATTCATAAAATAATAGGAGCAGCAACGAGTTCTTTGAAAGGATTGTTGGCTTATCTTGATCCTCGGAGCTTTGATTGCTTATATAGAAGGCTGTCGAATAGCTGGTCACACAGCTGTATGAAGATTATGAGATCCCAAAATTGCAGAGCTATTGAACATGCTATAACGGACGAGATATTTCAACCCTCAATCACTCTCGTGGAGTGAGGAGGCCGTTATTGGCAATATATTGAGTGGAGAATTTGAATATCCTCGAGTCGTGCTTGACCAGTTGGCCTTCTTAAATTGGATAAGTAGTGTCACCTCATGGTACATGAGGATTCCACCTCTTAATTGCATGGACTGTCAATCAAGAGCTGAGAGTATGGAAGATTTTAGCCTTCATATGCTTTCCATGTGAGGGTATTTATTGTTTTTGGCCTTTTTTGCATGGTGTGGGTGGCTGCCATGGCATGAAAATGGCTAAGTATAGAAGGACAGCTCAGCTCAATATATAGCTCAGAATAGCTTAGCTCATATCAGGATAGCTCATATTAGCATAGATAGTTTTTCTCAGCACATAGTTCAGGATAGCTCAGTTCATATCAGGATAGCTCATATCAGTATAGATAGCTTTTCTCAGCACATAGCTCGGAATAGCTGACTCATATCATGATAGCTCATATTAGCATGTGTATGGCTATGGATACCTCTTCTCAGCATATGTATGGCTTAGCCACTCTGAAATTTACGTCTCGGATATAAATCCGAGACATTCCTGATACCACCATAACACAGGCTTGCTTGCCATGAGCTCTCCTCTTATTATTTACAAAGTAATATTAATGATGGAATTTAAATCCTTCTCACATTCTATATTTATTCATAAATGAAAGTTATGTATTAATTTAATCAGTGTATTAATTAAAATCATATTAATGATTTAGGATGATCATTAGAGTCAATGTGCACCATTTTCTTGAGCTTGATAGGATCCAGAAGCAAGACTGCGGTATCAAGAAGCTAAGTTGTGAGTCAAATTTTTAGAGATTATAATTTAGTCATACAAATCCAATTAATATGATCTTTTTTTTGAAATAAAGTAATTTTTTGAGATCTACGACTTAGCGCTAATTCTTAGAGAAATTAAAATATTCTGACATTTTGTTGTTGGAACTCGAAAATAAATTGGTCCAAATGAAAGTTTCATTTTTGATAAAAACTTTAATTGGACATATCTCTTTATTTGAAGCAATAGAAGGCAAATTTATATAAAATCGAGAACTACTTTCTATAGATTTTTTATCTTTTTTATGGTTACTTTTGCAAACCTAGTCTTATACGAACTACGAGAAGGACCCACTACTATTTTAAATATGGGCTATGTACTTCAATCTATGATGTATCAATCATAAATGAAAGAAAATAGAATATAGTCTTATTTTTATTATTTTTTTTCTAAAATTTAAGGATTCGAGTTAAGTGGATTGATGAAATTTTTTTTTCTCTCTAATTGATATCAAAGTTTCAGTCCTAAATAAAGATCCTAGCAGAATCCTTCCTTTTAAGTTCTAACAACCATCACAATACATGTGCTTCCAAGTCTAATATGGGCAATTGCTGGCCAACCTGCTTTCTCTACCAAAGATTTGGGGATTTGGACTCTCCACTCAGCGAACCCATCCATCAGAAAGATGACACTGTGAGAACGCAAGTAGGGCCGGTGACTCAGGCCCGCTTAAGCAGCCACCCCCATCTAATTGTCAGATGGATTGAGGTCCAGTGGATCAGTCCAGTAGTCATACGCCATACTACTTTCTTGCATTTAAATAATTTCAAAATTCCTTCACGGTATCTACCGTGTATGCAACACTTGATTTGGATTGGTCCTCTCCACCGCGCCTGTCTCGCCCGGGGTTCCGCCTAAGACTCGCGCCCACCGTCTGTTCCCGAACCCTGAACGAAGCTTCACAGCGGCCAGCTAAAAACTTTCCCCAAACGGTACCTTTCCGCGTGAAAAATTCACCCCTTCTTATCCTAATCCTATACAGGTCGGGAATAATAACACAATCCCGCCCTCACGGCCACGCTGATACAACTATAAAAGGTCGATTAGGTTCCCTCGCCTCCAAAGAACAAAAGAGGGGAAAGAAAAGAAGATACAAAGCCCAATGGATCCGAATACTCAGATTGACGACGGGGTTCCACGGAAGAACTACGAGCTAAGCGGAAAGATTATGCTCATCACCGTTGTCGTGCTTTAACCGCCACCCTCCTCGTCCTCTTCCTCCACCTCTACCTCCGGTGGCGTGTCCTCCGCCGCATCGCCTCCACCCGCCGCCGCCTCCGCCGCCGCCTCGTCTTCGCCGGCGAGGCCCACGACGCCCTGCGCCCCACCGATCGCGGCTTGGCTCCTGATATCCTCCAGTCCCTTCCCGTCCTCGTCTTCTCAGCCGCCGCCGCCGCCGCTGCCGCTGGAGGCGAAGGAGATGGGGAGAAGGTGGTGGACTGCGTGGTGTGCCTGAACGAGTTCCAGGAGGGGGAGAAGGTGCGCTCCCTCCCGCTGTGCGGTCACCGATTTCATGTCGAGTGCATTGACATGTGGTTCCACTCCCACGCCACCTGCCCCCTCTGCCGCGCCGCCGTGAAGGTGGCGTCGCCGCGGGTCCATACCACCGCCCCAGTGCGAGTACTGCCGCCGAATCCTCCGGAGGCGGCGGTGGAGGAACGAGCTTATTTGCCCTCCGGTCTGTGCTTCCGGTGCCGAGCGGAGGGGATCGGGTCTTCGTCGACTACGTTGGGCGGTCCGGAGCTGAGGATCGAGGTACCGGCGAGGTGGGGCGAGGGGTTCAGGGGATCGGAAGAAGAGATAGAGTCAGGATTAGGGTTGGGAATGCCGGGGGTGCAGGGTACGAAGTCGCCAGGAAGTCGCATGCAGCTGCTTACGAGGCTTCTAAGCAGGGATCTGAGGCTCCATCGCGGCGGGAATTCGGGCGGGGAACCGGATCTGGAGCGGGAGGAAAGGGCGGAGCGGTCTCCTCCGCCGCCATCCCCACCACCACCTCCGCCGACGATGGCGGCACTTTAGTATGATAAAGGGTTGGAGGCGTCGCGGAATCGTAGCCGTTGGCGGTTCACGCGTGGCGGCTCGGGAATGACATAGCGACGTTAAGGTTCTTTTGCCTATTGCCTTCCTGGGCTTTTTTTCTTTTCACAAACGACTTAGTTCAAAAATAGAGGGAGTGGGTCTGGAAATGATTCGTAAAGTTTTGAGAGGTTTTTTGTTTTTGTTTTTTTTTTTTGTAATTATGATATATTCATTGCTAGTTCTTATAGCAGCAAATGTTTATTATCACCAGTTATTTTCGATTTTTCCAATCGCCTCATGACGCCCAGAAATCTTATTATTTATGACATTGTTTTTGGAACTAATGTAGTGATTTGAATAAAAAAACCAACGAACAATAAAATGCAGTGGCTTCAAGTAATAATTTATACAGTGGGAAATACACACACACACACCCCATTATCCATATACAGATAATATAAATTATGGCATATAGGTAGGTTTAAGTTGATCATTTAATACCATTTAAGTATTATTTGAAGGCCCGATATGGATATGCTACCTTCCAGAAATCTTGCAGGCCAGAATCAAAACGGGTAAATGATAATTTTATATTTGCAAAGTGTTGCATGAATATCAAAATATGCCATGTATTTTGCTTGATTGAAAACAGTAGAATTTGAAGCTTTTGTTATGCAATGTACCTAAATCACACCTATAACGTAAACCATGGAATAGGGTCAACATTGCTGGTTACACCTGGATTTTGTTGGTTGGGCCCGTTTTGGATTGTATGAATGCTTGAACTTGGGTTCCCCCATCCTCTTCTCATTTTGTAAGGAGCAACTAAAAAGAAAGTGATGCGGCCTAATTCAAATTAGGGATGGTAATTTTTGATACCGGCATGATACGAAGCCAATTCGTGGATCAACCTACGAACTTGAATCTAACCCGTCTAATCCATTTAATATTTTTATAAAATTTTTAAAAATAAAATTATTTTCAAAAAATTTAAGATAACTCTAACTTCATAAAACAAAAATATAGCAAATATATTCTCAAACTCATTCCTTCTCAGCCGTCTCTCTCTCTCTCAAACTCAAACACAAACACACCTTCCTGCATAACCATAAGTTATGATAAAAACTATTTAATATTGTTTAAGAACTATTTATGATTTTTTATGGTTAAGCTAGTATGGATGGATGATTTTTTATGTTATTTTGTTGCCAATTGTATACTTGTATTATTATATTATTTTATTATTATTAAATTTATTGAAATATTTTTTTTTGTAATTTCATAATCATGTCATAAATAGATCGGTTCGTGTCAACCCGACACGATCTATTTAATAATTATGTTTATATGGGTGATCTGTTTATTAAGCATGTCATGTGCCAGTTGCAAATCTTGACCCATTCAATAAATGGATCTTATTCGAATTTAGCTTATGTAGATACGTATTAATAAGGATTGATCTGTTTATGACCTGCAAACACGAATTGCCACCCCTAATTCAAATGTTGTAAAGATTATGATTTGAGAAGAGACAGCATGTCATGGTTTATGACTCTATATCATAATGTGCCAAGGGGATCCACAGCTATGATGATCAAAGTGCTCACTCAAAAAGAAAGTTTTCATTTGATTTCCAGCCCACAATTGTATTGGGAATAGTATCCCAAAGCCAATCGTCAGTCTGTTGACGGTTGTGCTCATTTTTGTATATGTACATGAATTATGAATTAATAAAAATTATTTTGATATTTTTCATCACAAAATATTTCATCTTCTAATGAACTCTTATTTGTGGTAAGTTCTTAGGACTATTTAGACTCGACAAAGAGGATTTATCGTTTAGTCCTTAAATCTGTTCGCGACCAAATGATACGTTGTTATCAAAACGACAACGTTTATCAAGCATAGGTCGTTGTGTGCCATATAGGTTGGTTGTTCTCTTAACCAATGAGTGTGGAGACACTGGTATGGCATACAGGTGAGATGTAAGGGTACATCTGTACTGAACGTGACTGACTCCGGAGCTATTTCTGCTGTCAAGATTTGCTCCGATGGAATATGGATATAAATATCCCTCCGACCTGAGACCGTCACGGTGACTTGCAAGCAACTCACTGCACTTAGGCACTGGACTACCTGAATTTCTAATTCAGTGACGGAAGGCTGCTGGGTGTAGTCAAGTACTTGACTTGTCGGTGCGTGTGTCAAGATGGGATTGACCACTCCAGTTTAGGAGCTGTGTACAGTCGTGTTTCAATTTAGCAAAACTTGGCCAGGGTAGTCTTTGTGAGGAGTCATAGGACTGCTTGAGTTGAGCACGATTCGGATGATTTAATCAGGGTTGACAGTTTAACCCTGAGTCGTCTTAAACACAGAAGTCAAAAGGATGAATTATACAGTAACCATATTCACGTAGGTTCTGAGTATTGCGATTGCGACCATTCGACCTATCCGGTCGTCAGGTACCATTGCTAGATGGTCACTTCAATTAGTACAGGAATTGATTCCTGTGCTACCGGCTTAGGTTCGAACCTGCGGGGTCACACACATTAGAGGTTTCTATCTGATCTGATGGCTGATGAAGAGTCCTGATGCTCGTGGACTATGAGCCTACGTATCTGAGACTCTGTGATCGAGAATCAGATTTTCTGATCACGAGTCCCACACATTTTGGATACCGGGGTCAAGAGTCCCACTGGTTTGGGACTCTTTGATCAGGTTACATATCGATGAATTCTGATGCCCGATTACCCATCGGATTTGGACTCAATATTTATGAGAGATTTAATTAGTGATTTGATCGCTAATTAACTCAATTTGATGGAGTAATTATTTTTGGATCAAGTCCAATTGAATTGATTCAGTTGGATTTGACCTGATTAGGTTAAGAGTTGACCTAATCGTCAAGATAGTTTGGTCCCTGATTTGATCAGGGGTTGGACTTAATCAATTCCTGATTTGATTAGGATTTTATTGAGCCTAATTAAGTCTAATTAAGTTGGGTTTAAATTAGTCTAATTGGCCTAACTTATTTAGTTCAATTAGGTTGGTTTAAATAATGAAACCATCTTGACTCATTCTCCCTGCGCCACTTCACTTCCACTGCGCCCATTTGAATTCACGAGAAGGAAGTTCTCATGAATTTTTCTCACGCAAAGCCCTCCTCACGCCCTACTTTAATGCGCCAAATGAGTAGATAAGGATGATTGGTTGGCCATTCAAATTCTAAATAAAGTTTGAATTTGAAGAGCAACCAATCTTAGCACCCTGACCTTATCCTCTTTTAGCGCCCCATTTATTACACGAGAAAATATTTCTCATTAAATCACTCATGCACAAATTAAGCCACGCCCTGCTTTCTCACGTCCTTAGTGGATAGGGATAAATTGATTTCCATTTGAATTCAAAATTTGATTTGAATTCAAATGTGCAATTACTCATCTTTATCCTCTCACGTGGATAAGACCTTGGTTGTTGTTTTAAAAGGAGAAAAGAGTGGGGCGTGTAAAAGAAAAATTTTGAGAGAAAATCTGGGCATGAGGAATCCTTGTGTGCATGGTGAAGGTCTATATCCTTCCGAGAGAAAAAGAAAGAAAAGAAAGAAAAAATGTGCGCAGGGTTTCAGTGAGTTCTTCAAGGTTTCAGCCTGGAGTTGGGGAAGTGAGAAGGTGAGCTACGAGTGTCGTGAGCCCATCAAATTTTAGGAAGATCTTCAACATCCTCTCAAGCATGTCTGCTGATGATCCGGAGCATCCAAAGAATCGACAGACATCGATCGAAAGAGTTCAATCAGCATCGACCGTCGAAAGAGCTCTACAACGAGCTAGCACTCGTGAGGAGTCGATCAGACCGGAAGCTTCGTGTGGACGATCTGCAGAGGCCAGACAACTGTGTGGCTGCATCACGACGATCAGACTCTTCCGATGGTGATCAGATTGCGGCGATCTACTACCCACACAAAGGTATTGTGTTCTGAACACATTACAGTAAAGTGTTTACTATTCAAATTCGAATTTCAAATTTAAATGAATGCATGCTATATATCATATTTAGATCCTAGTGTAGATAAATTTTTATTAATTAATTAGATTAATTAATAATTTCTATCGTAAAATAGTGATTTTGAAAAAATTTTAAAATTACCATTTTATCCCTGCACTGAATTTTCCACAAATGGTATCAGAGCAGGTTCTTAGATATGATATATATATTTGCATGCGTAGATTAAGTTGTAATCTAAAATTTAAATTTAAAATTTAAAATTTAAATTTGAAAGTTGTTCGAAATTAAAATTCAAAAAATTTGAAATTTAAAATTTAAAATTTAAAATTTGAATTTTGAAATTCAAAATTCAAAATTCAAAAATTTGAAATTCAAAATTTAAAATTTGAAATTTGATTGAAATTTTAAATTTGAAATTCAAATTTAAAATTCAAAATTTGAAATTCAAAATTTGAAATTTGAAATTTGTTTGAAATTTGAAATTCAAAATTTAAAATTTGAAATTTGAATTTTAAATTTTGAAATTGGTATATTTAGATATACTTGATTCAAGTAGCAAGTAATCAAATTGGGTTGGTTGCCATGGTCATTCGATCATAGGAGAAAAGTAGGGTTTAAAGGCCTCTCTTCCCATTCGATGGGGTCTCCTATGGCGGTAGGGGTGCTGATGCGATTATATCCCATGCAGATGAAGCAGCGAAAGAAATATTCATGATATTTTTTTTAAGTTATTTTTTGTTATGTAATTAGCAATAGGATTGCTATTTATGAAATGTGCTGATCTATTTGTGAAATGAGTCAATATATTTAGTGAACAGAAAATAAAACCTTTCAAATTTGAAAATTATTTTCGAAATGCCAAATCCTGACCTATCAGTCCAAATACTTAATTAAAAGAATTAAGTGTTGTCTAGTAGGTCTAGAATTGTGAATTAAGACCTAAGACAATTGCATAAACTTGTGGGTCAATGGGTTAGATGGATTAAGTCCATAATTGGGTTAGACCTAAGGTTAGCTTAAAGAAATAGACTAAATTAGAGTAATTGATCAAATCTAATCAAAAGTTGAATTAGATTAGGTCAAGGATACTCTAGACTCAACTCCAATAGTTGTAGTTGAATGGGTCCATGTCTTTAACTAGACCAAGATGGACTTAATTCATGGCTACGCGGTGGAACCCTATTTACTAAGTTGATCAAATTAAAACTAATGAACCGGTTGGTGTCTCAGGTAAGTTTGGTAGTTTGACCAGTGATTTTTAAGCGGGAGCTACTCGCAGTGATTCGATCTCTGATGAGTTAATGGCTTATCCCCACCATGATCTCACTTACTGGCCAACCTAGTGAATTAGGTTTTGATTAGATCACTTGGTAATTAGGGCTCACCCATGTCATTAGGTAAATCAGTTGACTGATTTAGGTGCTCCTAATGCCAGCTTTAAGTAAATCCTTTTTAATCGAACTTGGTGAAGTCAGTGGGAGGATTGAAATTGACTGGATATTTTTTTCTCTTTGATTCTTTAATAAAATCCTCAAAAATTATCAGGTCCTAAAAATGATTAAGTTATATTAATAACTAAATCATACCCTCCCATTAAGTGAGTGATAATGAGTCCATTAGTTTAATAATCATTGGAGGCCCAAAGGCCTGGTGCTTATTGACTAATGGAATTATCATTCATAATATACTAATTTAGTTTGAGTCTTTCTGATGGTGGTCAGGTTGGCCGGCCAAAGTCGGACCTGATCATTTATTGATCCGATTCATCAAATCAAGTCATGTTAATGGTTGGACCTAACCAGATCTTTTCAGTGGAGGTCAAAGCCTACTGATTAGGTTCAGGGGCAAAATCAATTATTAGAAGTTGTTTAGAGAAACAACTGGTTATGAACCTACCCATAGATGCACATGGGTTAACCAACCAAAGTTGGGCTCGTGTGTAGTCTGTGTGGATTCAAGTACCCACTAAGGAATTAAAGTAATTCCTCGAATTGGAGGTTGAGGCTACCAATTCATAAAAATACTGGGAGAAACTTTAGACTAAAGTCCAAGTCTTTAGTATTAATAATTTATGTACTAATATAGGTCTGGTTTTTCTTTATGCAGCTATGGCCACTACCTTTTCGCTCTGGTCATTATTAGATAATGACAAGCTCATGGGACCTAATTTCGATAGCTGGTATCGAAAATTAAAAATCATCCTCGAGCATGAGCGGATCCTTTATGTAGTAACGGATCCGGCACCTGAGGAGCCAGCCGCGAACGCTAGAAGGGTGGTCCGAGACACTTACCAAAAGTGGCTCAACGACCGCACAACCGTTTGATGCATTATGCTGATGGCAATGAATGATGAGTTCAGCCGCAGGTTCGAGAATGCCCAACCACAAGAGATGCTTCAAATGTTGAACGACTCCTTTGGCACGCCTGACGACGTTGAAAGGCACAAAACTAGTTGTGCCATTTTCAAAGCTCGGATGAGGGATGGAGCCTGAGTCACTGATCATGTACTGTACATGATCGAAATGATTGAGCACCTAAGTAAACTAGGCTTTTCCCTGCACGAGCAGCTCGGTAAGGATGCGATCCTTAATTCTCTGCCCAAGTCCTACCTTCCCTTCCTTACTCATTTTCGAATGACAAAGCCTGCAGTGAACTACTACGGTTTGTTGGGGTTGCTGCAAAACTTTGAGAAGAACCACTAGCTCCATAAGGAGTCGGTGAATATTGTGGGAGGGTCTTCTTCTGATCGTCGACCCTTTAAGAAAGGGAAGAAGAACAAGAAGAAGAAGAATAAGAAGGTGCAGCTGCATGCTGGGACGTCTGCACAGGGTCAGACCAAAAAGCACAAGCCCGACCAGAGCCAGGCGGAGTGCTTCTTTTGCAAGAAGTAGAGGCATTGGAAGAGGAACTGTCCTCTATACATTGCCTCACTAGACCCGAACAGGCCAAAGAAGAAGCAAGGTACTTATATGATAACACCTTGCAACTTTTTCATTTGTGATACTACTGCTTGGGTATTGGATACCGGAAGTCCTTATCATATTTGCAATTCGATGCAGGGTCTGCAGGTCAGTAGGAGATTTGATGAAGGCGAGAGGTTCCTGAACGTTGGAGATGGAAGCAAAGTTTCAGTTCTAGCATTAGGAATCATGAACCTTGTAATCAATTCTCAAAATATAATTCTGAGTGAATGTCACTATTGTCCAACTTTTTATTAAATATTATTTCTGTAGGCCTTTTGACCATGAACGGTTATCAATTTTTAATAAAAAAAATATTTGCAATATCATTTTGAATGGTGTTACAATGTTTATTGGATAACTTTATAATAGAATTTACTTTCTATCACAACCTGTTAATGTGGTTCAAACCTCCGGTAAACATCCTAGAATAGATAAAGTGTCAAAAGTCTACCTTTGGCACTGTAGGTTAGGTCATATCAATAAGAACAGGATAAACAGATTGGCTCAAGAAGGAATTCTTGAAGTAGGTGATTGTGAATCACTTCCAACTTGTGAGTCCTGTCTTCTTGGTAAAATGATCAAGTCACCTTTTACTGAAAAAGGTGAGCGAGCCAGTGAACTCTTAGGTCTGGTACATTCTGATGTATATGGACCCATGAGCTCAAGTGCAAGAGGTGGATATTTCTACTTCATAACCTTCACAGATGACCTATCGAGGTATGGGTATGTCTATTTAATGAAGCATAAGTCGGTCATTTGAAATGTTCAAACTATTCCGAAATGAGGTAGAAAAATAAACTGGAAAGTGTATTAAAACTCTTTGATCTGATCGAGGAGGTGAATACCTTTCCAATGAGTTTCTGACATATCTTGAGGAGAATGTGATTCTCTCTCAATGGACTCCTCCTGGAACACCACAGCATAATGGTGTATCTGAAAGAAGGAATCGGACCTTGTTGGACATGGTTCGATCCATGATAGGGTTTGCTGGTCTGCCGATCTTCCTCTGGGGATATGCGCTTGAATCGGCTGTTACCTTCTAAATAGAGTTTCGAGTAAGTCTGTAACCAAAACGCCATATGAGATATGGATAGGACGTAAGCCAGTACTCTCGCACCTTAGGGTTTGGGGGTGTCCGGCTTATGTTAAATGTTTAATTACGGACAAGCTAGGACCTAGGTCTGACAAGTGTAATTTTATAGGGTACCCAAAAGAGACCAAAGGGTATTACTTCTATCTATCTGATGAGCAAAAAGTGTTTGTCAGCCTTAAGGTAATCTTTTTGAAAAGAAGTTCCTTGGTGAAGGGACTCTTGCCTCTAAGGTCGAACTTACAAAATTCGACA
>NC_025997.2:22711081-22746182 GCF_000442705.2 Elaeis guineensis
TGGAGGAGGAATGGCGCAGAGAATGGACTCGTGGTCCATGGTTTTATTTCTTTTTCTTTTCTTTACTCTATCTCATACAATAAAAGATTTATCCTGATTACTTGAACTCCTCAAAAATGCGTAATTTGTACGTATAGCTTGACTTTTTTTCTTCCTTCCTATAAACTAAAAGTTGGATCAACAATAAGGGCCTTGGGAGAATACAGTAGACATTCCCCCTTGCCAGCATGGTTGCCTCTTAATTTACTTATTCTTTAAGCTATTTGGGTTCGGGTTGTGTCCTATGCACAAAAGGATGATTGATTTTTTTTTTCATGATGTTAACTATTGAATTATATATTTTATATTTTCTTTTAAATTCTCAAACTTCACCCATCCATCAGCATAAGTCATGAGATAGACCTATATTATGTTTTGAAAACTGTACAAAATGCGATTTAAGAACCCGCATCATAAAAAAAATCCATCATTTTCTACATCTGAAAGGTACGAATTGTACTCAAGCTTTCTTGTACCAATTTTTTTCAAAGTTTTGCTCTTAAACTATTAAACTAAGTAGACAATCATCAAATTGGTACATAATTGGACATATCTAGCACTATTTTTTCTAATGATTAAAAATTCATTAATTTTAGGTACTTTTTGTTTTGAAGTCAACCAATAGAATAGACATAATAAATTATAAAAAAAAAAAATTAAATTTTAGTAGTTCATTAGGCTTGAAAAAAATAATGTCCAGCAATGAGTATATCATATGCCGCATTCCAACATATCTGTTCTAGCTTAGGGGGATAAATCCTCATCATTTAATCGATTGCATATGGTCTCGAATTTGAGATGCGAGGAATGGATGTCAAGATTCATTCTAATCGGACTACTATCGTGGTAGTTATGTTGAACTTTTTAATACCGTAAGATTAACAAGTTTTTAAAAATAATAATAATATTTTTTATCGAACGATAAAAGTCAGTAGGATATCTTGTGGATCACGAAAGATACAGATTCCTATTGATCCCCTAGTCCGACCCATTGATTATTTAAGAAGTTGCCATTCATTGCCTTTTGTGTAGGGACTATAAATCTTATTATTCATTGTTGCCGAAACTAAATTTTTGTCAACTATTTTGAATGCTTCTTTTTTCCACGGAGATATCGTGCAGCACGAGCTATTTTAGTATTAGTATAATTTTTGAAAATAAATGTGCAAAGAAACTAATCAAGCCTCTAGTTTTTTTTTTTATATTTTCTTTTTTTTTTCTTTGTTAAAGATTTAATTGAACGTAGCAACAGTACTTTTGCAAAAAATTCGCCAGCTCATTCAAATTTTAAAAATGGGTGCCAACTGACGCATAAAAATAAAAGAAAACATTAAAAAAACATAATCATCCACCCATTTGGCTATTATAAATATAAGTAGTAACAATTAAGGGATTCTTTTGGACAAAATCCACCCTGCCTTCAGCCTTTGGAATTTTGTTTTTGTCTTGCATGGAGCAGGCTAACTTCCGATATGGTCGGATTGGTACCAACTCATGCATGTGGCCACGTGGATGGGCAGAGTAGGTTGTCGCGTACATGGTCCCGTCCTGAGCTCGGCCCAACCGGACCCGAATCGTCCAAATGGATTTCAGAAGATGTCGTCTTCGAATCGAGTCAACTCGACCAAATCAGCGCCGCAGTCATCGTCGAGGAAACCGCACCTCAACCCATCCCACTGGGCCCCACCATGCACCACTGGGATGACTCGATTCTTACCCTCGATGAAACAAAAATTCTTTGACGCACACGCCAAAGAAAATCGTTTGGAACGGGCTCTTTTATTTACCACATCTCCTGTAGCATGTATTTTAATGTGGAAACCCAAAAAGTATATTGGGACGAGACTTCTCTTATTAATAAAGTTTGTCCATTTTGTAGCTTTAAAAAATAAAAAAATGGCAATGCGTACGAGAAGATGAGGTGGTTGCCCACTTGACCGGATCCTCTCTTTTCGAATCCTCTCCTTTTTCTTATTAAGCCTTTTCTGCCCGTCTAAGTGATTTTTAATATAAATAAAAATAACAAATATATTTCAAAGGTTACAAAAATTTTATCTTTTTTTTATAAATAAAATTATAATAATCTAAAATATATCTCTAGATAAATTAATATATACTTTTTAGAATATAATATTCTTCAATATATGATATATGACCGGATGCTACATATTTCTCATATTTGTTATGTAACGATCAAATATATATCTCTAGGTAAATTAACGTATAATCTTCAAAATATCACATCCATCACTACATAATACATAGTCAAATGATGTATATTTATTGACTTTCGGATATATATAATATTGTAGGGTAGAAGGAAGTGTATTATTAGGCTCATATTGATTGTAAGTTAATAGGAACTCTAGCTTATATAAGAAGGGACCATCCTCCCCATATGATGCTTTTTTTAAAGAGCAAAATTGTGAGACTCATAAACCAAAGTGGATAATACCTTATGTGCTGAGTTATAAGTCTTTGACTGCAATAATGACGTATCAGGTAGGGGCTTATCCATACAACTATGGGGTTAATCCCATTCGTACACAGTCTATGGTAAAAATACCTCCTTTATTAGAGAGCTATGATAAAAATAAGGATAAGGGCATCTCCAGTCCATTATGTTGTGGTGTAAAAAGAAGAACATCATTAGTTCCGCACTAATTGTGAGTCAATAAGACTTTAATAGGAAATGACCATTCTTTTCATATGAGATGCTTTTTAAAGAATAAAATCATGAGATCCATGAATCATGGTGGATAATACCTCATATCGAGCCATAAGCTCTTGACTGCAATATATAGTATAATTTTTTTGATACATATTTAAGAACCATCCGATACATATCTCCAAATAACTCCATATGTGATTTTTAAAATATGATATTTATCAATATATACTTCATAAATAGATAATTCATATCTAGCAAATTAGTCATTCAGCAATCTAAAATATATCTCAGATTTTGTGAATGGATGATGAAAGGTTTGACAAGAAAAAAATGAAAGATTTGAACAGATAAATAACCTTGATGCATATATCATGATTTTTTTATTTTTTTAAAGTTATAAACGGACAAACTCCGTGAAAAAAAAAAAAAAAACCCGCACCTTTTTTTTTTTTTTTGACATGAAGGATCGTTTCCCCTCCACAACGAATCCGTTTATCTTTCTCCAAAACGATAGAAAGACGTTTCCCACCGACCGCACTATTAAGTCGGGGGGACCACCAACACGAACATGGCCACGTTCCCCTGCTCCGGCCTTTCAGCAGTTAAGCCCAACGACCATGGTCATTTTTGGAATCCCCGCGGCCATTTCCCGTGCCGTAGGACCCCCAACCCCTGAGAAAATAAGAAGGGCTGAAGAGCCATCCGCTTCCTCCACCTCTCTCTCTCTCTCTAAAGGAAGGAAAGAGTAGAAGAAGAAAAAACAGAGCAAATCCCCAATACTCCCAATGCCGGAGCCCCAGCATTACAGTGACTACGGCTTCGATCCCCAGATCGACTACTTCCAGGTTCATCGCCTAACTGCTCCCCATATGTTTTCTTCTCCTCATTCTAGTCCTCACTTTTCTTTTCTTTTCTTTTTTTTTTTCTGAATTAAAGGTGTTAGAGGAGGCCCGGAGACACAGCAAGAGGAGCGAAGCGCGGTCGCTGGACGCGCTCCACTTCAAGCTCCAGAAGCCCATCTCCAAGGATGACGCCAAGTCCCGGAAGAAGCGCCGCTGGTGGTGGAAATCCGCCCTTTTCTTCTGGAAGCGCGCCAAGGCCGGTGGCGACGATGACGTTGGGTCCGGTTGCCGCCGTCCAAAGAGCTACGCCTCTCCTTACCGGGCGGTGTCCGGACCGGTGTACGCGACGGAGAGTGGGGGGTCGACCACGCCGTGCCGCACCAGCCGGCCCAGCTCCGGGCCGCTGGCTGCGGCGGAGGTCGGGGGGGTGGGGCTCCCGTATCTCAGTCTTCGGGATCTCAACCTCGTTGACGGCCACCGGTTCTCCGCCTCCGCCGCCGCCGCCCCGACGCCAATGCCCATCTACCTTGTTACCTGAGTGCCGGCACCGTTCGATCTCTCCCTGGCTTTCGTTTTTATTTCCCCTTTTTTTTTGGTGGGTCATGGCTTGATCTCCTCGTTATTGGGGTTTGCTGTTTGTTTTTTTTTTTTCCCTCTAAAAGTGGAAACGTGAAGGAATTTGAGGCGAAAGTGGAGTATTTTTTGGCCTCATTTTCGTTAGCTGTCGAGTCGCTTTCGCTGTGCCATTCTTTCCCATTTGCTCGCCACGTCCCTCTCCGAGTGATCTGTTTTGGTTTTGGGTTCAACCTCCGCTCACAGGAATGAGCATAACCAACGAGCAACAATGCATTTGGCGGGTTGGTGCGTTCTAATTACGCGCGGCCTTGCGAACGCTGTTTGCGTTGGTTGGGCTGGATTCCCGGCTGGATCGGGAGTTGGGATTGCAATCAAAATAAGTTGCTGTGGAGTCAACGGATCAGGCTTTTGAATGATGCCTTCTGTAAAGGTGATTAGATTTGAGCCTTTTTCAGGCGCGGGACATGGTTCTCGAGGGAAGTCATATCATCTCGTGTTTGGGGCGTCAATATGACTAATAATTGCAATTATTTTAACAATAACTTATTGAAAAGGCATTAATATGTTATTATATTGGTTAATCTGTTTTACTCGTAATCATCTATCTCTTGATGTTTGTAATCCCATTATTATCTTGATATTCCTAATGTACTTTTTATAGAACAAAATAGAATAATATTCTCTTTTTACTGTGTTTATTCGAGTGGTAATCAGGAAATGTTGATACTTAAAAAGGGTCTTTTTGGATTTTACTGAAGAATCGGGCTCAAAATTTTATAGAATTTTTGGATTGGTCCAACACATTTTTGTTGCCCAGAAATAGCTTTACAACTTTTTTGTTTTCCTTATAGGATTGTGATCGATCTAGTTTATAAGCTATTTCAGGATGTTTTGTCTATCTTCCAGATAATTCTGACCCAATCAACAAATCCTACAGAATTTTCAGTTTAATCCTAACCAAAAAAAAAAAAAAAAAAATCCAGGCTCCAAAGAAAGATCTATCTGTCTGGTAATACAATGGCTAGGCAAACAGAACCTAGATGCATAACAATACCGACAGAAAACAGGCATATGGTGCACAGGGTGATCGAGTGGCGAGAATGCTGCGCTTAAAAAGACGTATAATGTCTATGCTTCACAAGATCGATGGCCAGGAAAATTGTCTTCGACAGCTGATACTAAACTTGATTTCAGCGAAACCTTCGGAGAACGACATAAATCTGGAAAATGGTGAAAATGTGAGGCACTACCGTTAAAATGATAAGCATGTTAAAGGGATATACGTCTTCTTAACAAAAAAAAAAAAAAAAAAAGGTGGGGTGGGGGGGGGATATACGTGTTAGCCAGAGAATGTCATTTTGCCTTTTATCTTAATACAAGAGTTCAACAGGATATTAGGATACATAACTTGGCCTCTCACTTCATAAAATAAAAAAATTAAAAGAAAAGAAAAAGGCCGGGCAGCGGGGACCGGCGGATGTAAAAAGAAAAATAGTATACATAATTTCAGGAGGGTTAAAAAGGGTAAAAGTTTACTACTGAACTATCAGCCTCAGCCCGTTAGCGCTGAAGACAAACCAAACTGTATATATAGCATTTTAAACTCATCGGTGATCATTGAAGGAACCACGTTCCTCAAGAGTTTGCCCCTCTCCTTTTGTCTATAAACAAGCTGCACCGAACACAGGTTGGTTCCACAGAATGACATGCTAATCTACATATGCAACAACATTTGCTTTGCAATATGCAGCATATAGCACTGCTATTTAACTTCTGAGATATGATCAATCTCCCTTGGTGTGCCAGAACTTACATTAGTCGCAAAGTGTTCCCGTCGCATGCGAGCTTCAATAATTTCTTCGCTGCAATTGGTAGCAGTACACATGGCCCTCCACACAGGAACCAACGTTTGCAAAGGAGGTTGCATTTCCTACAGGTTTCATTCAAGCTCTTAGCAGCTGCCCAGAATGCTTGATGTAGTAGCGTACTTATGAATAGTGACCTCAAAAAGTAACATAAGTCCGTCGCATAGAATCAAAGCCAACTCCAGTAAGAAGTTACGGGGAGTCACATTCATTTAATACGGACCTCAGAATCTTCTCAATCAGGACAAAGTGGGGCACAATTCTCCACTTACCTAAAGAAAAAAAAAAATGGTTTTAGAAAACCATGTAATAGGAAGAGCATGTCTGTAAGTGCAGGATGGTGGATGACTGAAAAAAATGAAGGCAGTGTATAACATGAAGTCATGGTTCAAAGGTATGGCAATGTAGAACAGTCAATTAAGTAAAGGTGACATCATGCCCGTAATTCTGTTAGGAGCCTACTAATTGAAGATGGTAATAGTGTGTATACGTTTTCAAACCATGACTAGCAGTATTGCTGTTTCTACCTTATTAATGCCAACTGAAGCAATGCAAATGGAAGCACACGGGAAATGAAAATGGAAGGATTCAATGAAATATCACACATGATACAAAGAAGTTCATACTGCATGCCTAAGATCACAATTGCCACAGGATAGGCAGATTGCATTCAACTTCTCCCAAATTCACAATGCTTATATATCAAGATTATTGCTTGGAAAGCCAATTCGATATGATATTTGATAATAAAATCAACCAAGTGCAGCAACACGGTAAAGTAGGAGAAATGAAAGTCACACAAGATAATGATGGTGGACGAAGTTGCAGTTGATCTCAATAAGCTCGATCAGTTTAAACTATACACATTTATATAACTATTGTTTCATCATATTAAGGGTATATTAACATGGGGATGTGCCTCCCTACATAAAAAAAAAAGGAGTTGAGAATTAAACAAAAATCAATGATGTTTTATTTATTCAATAAGTCCAGAAAAAATAATATTGATACAACGACATATTGCTGAAATTAACCTTTGTATCTTGATTAAAACAAGAGGTATAAATCAACTATGCACAGAAAAATATTTATTTTAGGCCAGACCAACATCAGTTTCGAATGCATGATCTAGATAAAAGTATAAAATTCCTCTGTAGCAAAGTTCAATCTCCTAGAATCTGTCTTAAATGGGTGGAAGAAGAGGCTGAGAGCAACAGTAGGACTACTCCTGTTTATCTGTACATGAAAATAAAGGTTCTCAAAACTTTCTGTGCTCTCTTAACAGCCACAGAGATAACTGCTACAATCAGTCAGTACTATTTGAAACCCAAGCTGTATAGAAGGAGTCTTGGAGATGTGCATTGTTGGTTACCATGCACTTTGGATCAAAGCATTGACTTTGATAAACGAATTGATCTAATAATTATCATGAGGAGAAGAAAGAAAGAGATAATATCAAGACAATGCAAACTTCCATGTACATCAAAACTCACCTCCAAAAAAGAATTTTAAGTTGCACTTCAAATGTTGGCATAATCAGCACAAACCATATGATTGAAATGAATTTTTAAAATCAGTAAACAAGATCTGAAGTGAAAGATCTGAAGTGGTATAGATATTATCCATCTGGATCCGTTTTCGTATCCGAATCAATTTAGATATGGACAGAAATTTGAGGATCTGACTAACATCCATACTCGTATCCATATTCGTGAAAGAAAAATGAATATGAAGATGGATAGACAACTATCCGATCCATATCCGAATCTACATATAACCCTATAAACTTTATATAGTACTTATTTAAGAAAAATATACCACTATATAAAAATATGATTAACTTGATTTATCATCTATTTAGTAATATTATTGATTCTGTAGTCATAAAGTTTAATTATCTAAATTATATCCATACTTTCAATATCCGAATTATATCCGTATCTGTTTAAAACAAATATGGATATCAATTTTTGCATCCGAATAATATCTGTATCCATATTTGTATTTGTCACACAAAACAAATATGGATATGGATATGCCAGTATCCAATCAGGTTTCAGCTCTACTAAAGAAGAATAAAACTAAGAATAGACTTCTGTTGATGTAAACCTAACACAAAGGCAAGTGCAATAAACTGAAACCATTTAAAAAGTGGCCCATCATTTCAATAGCATGTATAAAATGTACTCAATCGCACCGCAAATTTGCTATAGGCATGCTGGTTACCGTTTGCCACAACACCAGGTGCCATAGCAAAAGAATATAATACACAGCTTATTTTGACTTCTACAATATGCTTAGCTAATTCGATAAGAGAAGCGATATCAAGTGTGGAGCAAGATCGACATGTTCAAGAAAACAAGGATGACAAGGTTTCAACATATCACCTTTTTCAACTGGCTTGTACTGCACATGTTTGGCAAGAAGAGCACCCAAAAGAGTAGTCCAAAAAAGGTGGGAGACAAATTTTCCTGTTAAAGTCATGCCATAAACCAACTTCACAGCAATTACAGCAACATTACACTAGCACATGAGCAAGACTATACCTATGAAATCCTAAAACTAGTTTGGGCTTCTATTATGACAGTACAGTCATAGGTCTCATTCCACAAAATGCTACTAGTAATAAGGCAAATGTTAGAGTACATGAACGCAGCAGAGTGATAACTAGGTACCTTTACCAGTAAAGAAAGATGGCCAATAGCAAAAATGTGAGGATGCAAGCACATAATAAAAGAACCCATGTTCTGCGCCTCTTGATGAAGATATCACGAACATCAATTACTTTGAGAAGGCTGCTTCCAGTCGTGCTGATTCCAACTGTATTTATTATGAAAAATGAAAGATGAGGCATGCTATTCCGGTCAACGTGGATCCAGATTAGACTATCTCTAGCTTATACAGGTGCCGTGTATAACTGCAAAAGCTTGAGATGAATTAAAATTATAATCCAATCTCTCTCAACCAAGCTTCTATTGAAATAGCTCGCTGGATAAAGGAAGGCAGTGATATTTCCAGGAGATGATCTGTTTGATAAAGGCACTTAGCATTTCAGAATTAATAGAATTATATTTAGATATAATGCATGCACGCATACAAATTGTAAGTTTAATACAAATACTATCTTATTATGAAATAGTGAATTGCTAAAGATAACATGTGAAACATCAACAAATTTGTTTTGTCTGAATTCAAATATTATAGCAATAATTGCAAGATGGCGAGTGGCAACATCAGCAAAAAGTAATAGAGGAAATGATATAGAACCAACTTTCCTGCAGAAGTGTTGAAATGGTAGAATATATAATTTAGAAAGAACAGTTTTCACATTATAAGTGTTCATCAGTGATCAAATAAAATAAATAACAGCCACCAAAGATGGCATAAGCAAGTGATCAAAATACAACATTAACATTTCACAATGCTGGTCAATGACCATCAACCAAACAGGCACAATCATAACATCTAAAATGCATGGATTACACTGACATAATAATACTCGGTGAACTATGTTATCATTTAAAATATGTCAAGCCTAAGACTTTGCATTGTACATGGCAAATTAAGCATGTTGTTGCAAGTCTCTAGACTGATGTCGGTTGCCCGCCGATGTGAATCTTAGGTCTGGTTGAAAAGACACTTCCTCCGGGAAAATTTGCAATGGAAGCCCGCACGCGTCGAAGATGCTTCGATGGGGGGCCCTTCGATGCTTAAGTAAGCCAGAGCTTGAGAACAGAGAAGAAAGAAGAGAAAAAATAGGAGAAAGTATGGATATTATTCTCAATGAGTGTATTTTGCTTGCTTACCTTAGGATCCTCTAGTTATCTCTTTATATAGAGACGAAGCTATAGATTGGTATGCCTGAATCCAGTAGGCCATTAGACTCTAGTGTAGTAGGTTGTTAGGCCTTAATTGGATAGATAGTTAGGATAGAAAATCCATCCACTACCCTGCAAATTATGGTTGTTAGTTGTGGGCAGTTATCCATGTTTTGGAAGCCATTGGGAGATTTTGACAACTTGACCCTGCCATTAAAATGGCTAGTAGCTTGAGGTTGGCATAACACCGGGGTGCAGTTTCGATTTGGATTTGTGGCCAGTTAAATGCATAAAAGGTCATAACCCTCAGGGCAGCATTGTTTAATGTCCGGATCAATTTCCGTTATGTTATGTAGGGAGTAAAATGATGCTACGGAGCATCTTATGCATCAACATGACTTTAGAATGTCTATGTACTTGATTTGCTTCTTGCTGTTAACCAAATGTCATTCATGAAGTAAAATCTTCATTGTTGACATTGTATCATTTGGCGCGAAAAAAATATTTTCATATGAACAGAGAATTTTCTTGATTCAAGAGAATATAGACAGATCCATTCCAATAGTCATTAGACAAACACGATGGCAAGATCAGGTGCGCTAAATTTTTGATTATTGCCAAGATCATTAAAACAAATAAGGATATCAACATCGATGGAAGTTTCATGTGGGTTTAGGTTTGAATGTTTGATGATAAGCATATTTCGATCATAGGTCACTGATAAGGACTGATATAGTTCGAAGAAGCATTATTTGGTGAAGGTCCAGTCTTCTTGTGCTTTGGAGTTGACATGTTAATATCATGGATTTGAATAGAATAGTTTATGAAAAATAAGAATCCATAGAAGATGAGTAATGAAATTGAATGCAGATTGCTGATTTTGCCAAAAGGGGAAAATATAAATCATAATGACAGAATAATCTAAAGCATGGTACACCATATCAGTTCATACCAGTGCATATCGGGCATAGCATACAATACTGATATCAAATGGTATGCATTGCGGGGGGGGAACATTGGGTAAAGGTACACCGAAACCAACCCAGGCATATCGACACCAAGATGATATTAGTACAAGGTCTGGTACCAAGATTGTGAACCTTGATTTAAAGCAACTTACCTGAAATCCAAAACACAAAGGATTATGTTCCCTTGTCTCTTTTGCTAGAAGAACCCTGCCTTCACCATTTCCATCAGAAGATGGCAGCACATCAAAAACAAGAATGTCTGCTAGTTTTGTATCAAAAGGATCCTCCAGTAAAGCCAGGAACACTGGTTTCAATACAGCCCAGACCTATAAAACAGGATGCAATCAACTCATCAGCTGACATGTGACACTGATATAGACAAACACAATATAAGAGATGAAAACTATATAACATATACAGCAGCAGGGCTTTAGTTGAAGATTGTGTCACCATAGAATGACTGGGGATGACACACACATCTATGTATGATTGCATGCAGAATCATCTCAAAGTACATAAATAACATTAATTTTGGTGAAGTATTCAGACCATGTACTCACGCATTCAAGGAAAAAAATTACAGTGATTTTATCCATGATTGTAATACAGGATATGAGAACACACATAGGAATAACCTGTAATATTTTGCTTTCCTTTTTCAGTTAATAATGAATATGCAAATAATAAATGCCTGCAAAATCTTAAAGTTATGAGTCATTGCAACCTATGCTGAAATAGGCTTTTTTACTGATGCTAATATATACTGCAGGTTATATGTGACATTGTAACAGGCCTTAACAAAGTATTATAAAATCATAGCGATTTGCCAATTGAAACAGCAAACAAGAAAACTTCAAGATAAGATCATGAATCTGGTTTATTATGATCATACAACAGGTCCAAAATGTGAAAGCAGCAAACAAATTCCACATGCTCTGGAACCAAGATATCATGGAAAATGAAACTGTTCAACCTGTTTATCAGAAAATGTCATGCAACATTCATTTGTTTTTTCTTACTATTTTACTCGGTCCCTTTTTGAATAATTCCTTCATTTAAGGTAATCTGAAAAGTCAAAATACGATCACCTCGAAATGGAAACTATAACAGATGCACTACAATGAATTATTAGAGTCATCTTATTAAAGGATATTTCAGTTGACAGAGGAACCTAAACTAACATTGGAGAAAAGGAAAATTATAAGGACAAAAATGTAAAGCAAGAAGTGCATGATGGACACACTACAGCAGACTATAACGTCAAAAAGTAACATATATGCATTTTTTATAATAAATGGTGATCCTTAGTTTGGTTGCTAGGACCCGTGATTTAAGTTGCCACACAGCCCACACCCACTACAAATTTTTGATGTTGCTCTTGCACCAGCTTCCTGGTGCATCAAATTACCTTCGGCACCATCATCTTTAGTTGCTACTTGTTAGTATATCCAACTGCCAACCAACTTAAAAAATAAAAAAATAAAAAAGAGTTACTTAGGCCCTGTTTGGGATTGCTGTTGGCAGTAGAGCTTTTGGAACTTTTGAAAGTAGAGCTTTTATGAAAAGCTATTTGCTGTTTGGTAACCACATTTACAAAGTGCTTTGAAATTTTATCATATGTTTGGTAACTAAAATAAAAAAGTACTTTTGGTATGATAAAAGGACAATAAAAAACTTTGCATAGTATTGTATAGTAGAGAATAATATAATATTATATTATATATTAAAATATTATTATACTATATAATATTATTATCATATAATATAACATAATAATATAATATAATTATAATATAATTTATAATGTAATATAATATATTAGTTATAATCTAATGTAATAATAGATTATAATATAATATCATATAATATAACATATTATATTATATTATTCTAATATAATTATATTATAGTATTATCATATAATGTAATATAATATAATGAATTATAATCTAATCTAATAATAAATTATAATATAACAAATTATATTATATTATTATAATATAATAATATTATAATAGATTATATTATGTCTATAACATAAATATTATTACATTTTAAAGTATTATTTTATTGTATAATATTATTATCATATAATGTAATATAATATAATATACACTATAATATAATATCTTTATAATTATGATGTAATATATAATTTAATATAATATAATGGATTATAATCTAATTTAATAATAAATTATAATAAAACAGATTATATTATATTATTATAATATAATAATATTATATTATTAATAAATATTGTTATATTAAATTATATTTTCATAATATAATAATACTAGAACAGATTATATTATATATTTATAATATATCATAATATTAGTTTATTATTATATTATATTTATAGTATAATAATATAATATGATATAATTATGAGATTTGTTAATGAATATTTCTGTCATTAAAAAAAATTTATTTAAATCAAAACAGCTTTCCAATATTAGCCAGAAAATACTTTTGAGAAAAAATTTAAAATAAAATTTTTCTCAAATAGACATTTTCATCTTTCTGGCAAAGCCAAAACAGCTTCTCGATTTTTTATCACACATCACTGTATTACCCCAAAATGCTTTCTAAAGGCCAGAAAGTACTTTCTGGCACTCTAAAAGCTTAGCCAAACAGGACCTCAGCTTTTTTTCCCCACTTTTAAAATCCACATATCTCATTGTTTTGACATTACTTTGTATAAAAGCTTTAAAATCACTTTTGCTTCCTAAAAAATTTAGAAGGACAACTCCCTTGCTTCAGAACCATTCTTGTTCAGATTGCTAATGTGTGCAGTCTGCATCACAGAAGGCTGCTACCATGGCTGGCCAAGACGAGCCCAGCCAGCATATTTCTCAACTGCATGCACCCTGCTCATTGGACCCATGAGGAACACATTTCCACGTATAGCCATGTGATCACCAGCTGGTGCCCATCCAGGCCAGCAGCAATTGTAGCTTAAAACAACCCAAAATTCTCCTCTACATAGATCCCAAGGAAGGTTGTTGTCAGCAATGTAAACCATACAGCCTATTCTCTATTCACCAAACAAAGTAAATTCAAAAGGACCAATCCATGCTATCAAATCACGTAACAGATTAGAGATGCCAGCACTGCACAAGCCAGCAGCCTCTATGAGCCTCCAAGACTAGTGCTATCTAGGATAGCCTTGGATGAGCAGTTATAAGGCAAAGATAGGTCCAGGCAAGTTTCAGCATGTAAGAAAATGAGACAAAAAATGGTTTTCAGAAGTTTTAAGTTGTTGTGTATCGTATTTACGTACACCTTTCTGTCAGGCACTGCATGATTGTATCATGCGAATGGATCTATGCTCCATGTAGCATGTAGGCTTTTCCATAACTTAAATTTGAGAACACGGTAATGCTCTTGAAAATTTAAAACAATATGCAAACTAGTTAACCCAACTAAGAGGTTGGAACTTGCAAGATATATAATGAAATACTTTTTGCCAGTTGCCATTACAACAATTAAACCAATAGCATGCACAACATCTAGTATCATCATATTCCTTCTCAATTTTTGGCAAATGCTTCACCGTAACATAATCTTCCTTTGGCTTAGGTCCACACTCTGGTAAAAATGATGACCTTAAGACCTCCAAAAACTTGCAGACCTGAAGTTTACAAAAGCTCATAAATCCATAATCATGACAATGAATCAATATTGGGTCAGAGTAATGATTAAAGCTTTTTCTCTTTTTCTAGAAAAAAAAAGAAATAAAAGAGAAACAGAACTACCAAAGAACAACATTAGATTATACATCATAACTCAGTATAGATTAGTTGTGAACAAGGAATGGAAGACGTGTTCAACATATTACTTTGTATTGATAATTACAACATCCAAAAGAAGGAAGAGAAATATGGAAAAGCTTATTACTCAAAGGAATGCGTGATCTAGATAAAAGTATAAAATACCTCTGTAGCCAAGTTCGATCTCCTAGAATGTCTTAAATGGGTAGAAGAAGAGGCTGAATGCAACAGCAGGGCTCCTGTTTATCTGTTACATGAAAATAAAGGTTCTCAAAACTCTGTGCTCTCTTAACAGCCACAGAAATAACTGCTACAATCAGTCAGTACTATTTGAAACCCAAGCTGTATAGAAGTAAGGAGCCTTGGAGATGCGTATTGTTGGTTACCATGCACTTTGGATCAAAGCATTGACTTTGATAAACAAATTGATCTAATAATTATAATGAGGAAAAGAAAGAAAGAGATGATATCAAAACAATGAAAGCTTCCATGTACATCAAAACTCACCTCCAGAAATGAATTTCAAGTTGCACTTCAAATGTTGGCATAATCACCACAAACTCTATGATTGAAATGAATTTTTAAAATCAGTAAACAAGATCTGAAGCGGAAAAGACTTGCATTATTTCTATCTATATAACCTAGAGGAGAATAAAACTAAGAAATGACTTCTATTGATGTAAACCTAACACATAGGCAAGTGCAATAAACTGAAACCATTGACAAAGTGGCCCATCATTTTAATAGCATGCATAAAATGTACTCAATTGCACCACAACTTTGCTATAGGCATGTTGGTTACCATTCACCATGACACCAGTCACTATAACAAAAGAATATAATACACAAGTTATTTTGGCTTCCACAAAATGCTTAGCTGATTGAAGAAGAGGAACGATATCAAGTGTGGAGCAAGACAGACTTGCTCAAGAAAACAAGGTTGACAAGGTTTCAACATATCACCTTTTTCAACTGGCTTGTACTGCATATATTTGGCAAGGAGAGCACCCAAAAAATTAGTCCAAAAAAAAGCTGGGAGACAAAGTTTCCTGTTAAAGTCATGCCATAAACCAACTTCACAGCAATCACAGCAACGTTACATTAGCATAAATGATCAAGACTATGCATATGAGTTTGGACTTCTATTATGACGGTCAAGGATTCAGGTCCCTGCGGGATGTCCCATGAGACACTGGAACGGGGTACCATCTCATATATTGGGAAAAGACTGTCTCATTAATGTCCCAGCATTCCGATTGGGACGTCTTAGGACATTCTCTATCCCAAATATCGGGATGGGGTGGGACGGCAGCGCATCTTGCTATATGGAAAAACCAGAATAGTCCCATCGCACAGGATTTAAAACCTAGATAACAGTATAATCATAGGTCTCATTCCACAAAATGCAACTGGTAATAAGGCAAATGTTAGAGTACAGGAATGCAGCAGAGTGATAACTAGGTACCTTTACCAGTAAAGAATGAGGGCCAATAGCAAAAATATGAGGATGCAAGCATATCATAAAAGAACCCATGTTCTGCACCTCTTGATGAAGATATCACGAACATCAATTACTTGAGAAGGCTGCTTGTCGTGACAATTCCAACTGTATTTGTTATGAGAAAATGAAAGATGAGGCATGCTACCGGTCAATATGGATCCAGATTAGACTACCTCTAGCTTATACAGGTGCCATGTATAACTGCAAAAGCTTGAGATGAATTAAAATTATAATCCAATATGTCTCTCAACCAAGCTTCTATTGAAATAGCTCGCTGGATAAAGGAAGGCAGTGATATTTCCAGGAGATGATCTGTTTGATAAGGGCACTTAGCATTTCAGAATTAATAGAATTATATTTAAATATAATACATACATGCATACAAATTGTAAGTTTAATACAAATACTATCTTATCATGAAATAGTGAATTGCTAAAGATAACATGTGAAGCATCACCAAATTAGTTTTGTCTGAATTCAAATATTATAGGAATAATTGCAAGATGGCGAGTGGCAACATCAGAAAAATGTAATAGAGGAAATGATATACAACCAACTTTCCTGCGGAAGTGTTGAAATGGTAGAACATATAATTTAGAAAGAACAGTTTTCACATTATAAGTGTTCAGCAGTGATCAAATAAAAAAAATAACAGCAACCTAGGATGGCATAAACAAGTTACCAAAATACGGCATTAACATTTCACAGTGCTGTCAATGACTGTTAACCAAACAGGCACAATCATAACATCTAAAATGCATGGATTACATTGATATAATAATACTCAGTGAACCACGTTATCATTTAAAACATGTCAAGCCTAAGACTTTGTATTGAACACAGCAAGTTAAGCAGATAACCTGAAACAAATTTAAGGACATAACTAAGCTCCTATATGGCATTCTCATATTGGACGAGTGTGTGTGTGCGCGCGCGCGCGTGTGTGTGAGAGAGAGAGAGAGAGAGAGAGTTTCAGCACACAACATAATCTAGTAGATCGAGTGTCTGCTAGGTAGAATATATAATATGCAAAACAACAATGTGATACATCATTTTTATGTGCATGAAGGAGAAGGCATGACCAAGTCAAAAATACAAATCTTAGTAGATTAATCCATAGGATAAATGCATGTGGTACCATGACTCAACATAAGAAGGAAAAGTACAAGAGCTGATGAGAAAATTATTATACACCTTGCTGAAACCTTATTGATCTTCAGGTTATGAATAAATCACTCTTGCTACAATTACCACCTTGCTTGCTTAGAAAGGACAGGGTTGACAAACCACATGATTTGAGCTCTCAAAGAGGTTACAAATTTTGGATTTCCCTCATAGACCGTTAATTTGCTCTATAACACAACTATGGTGATTACATCATTTTTATGTGCATGAAGGAGAAGGCATGACCAAGTCAAAAATACAAATCTTAGTAGATTAATCCATAGGATAAATGCATGTGGTACCATGACTCAACATAAGAAGGAAAAGTACAAGAGCTGATGAGAAAATTATTATACACCTTGCTGAAACCTTATTGATCTTCAGGTTATGAATAAATCACTCTTGCTACAATTACCACCTTGCTTGCTTAGAAAGGACAGGGTTGACAAACCACATGATTTGAGCTCTCAAAGAGGTTACAAATTTTGGATTTCCCTCATAGACCGTTAATTTGCTCTATAACACAACTATGGTGACTGTAATAAGATTTCCACAACCTATAACCAATAAAAGATTTAACACTATTCCTAGTCAGAATAGGAGAAGAATTTCCCAGATAGTCCACAAAGTCTTTCTGCAGTGGCCAGCCTACAGTCCTCTTAATCAAACCTAGTCCTCAAAAACACCTATGAAGTTGCCAACTAGCCAAAGAATTGGTCCTACAGTCCTACTTTGACTTCAATACCAAACTAAAGCCTGCCTAAATACAAAGAAAAAAGAAAGAAAGAAGGAGGAAATGGAATACAAATAAGAAGTCCAAAAAGTCCGACCTGACAAGAAAGACTCTTAACAAAACAATTAGTCCTCTAGGGAACTAAACATAGAGTACCAACTTGATGCCTCATCCAAAAACCTAGGGGTCACTAAAGAGATAGCCGAGTATGTAGAAAAATCACATATCTTGATAGAAGCAGATGGATCGATGTCAAATAAATCAATAAAAAACAAGATCAGGTTCAAATGTAATTACAGATATAGTAATTGACAAAAGTCACAAAAATTATTGCATTATGATGGTGATGCAGAGCCATTTCAATACAAAATTACACACACAGTTCTCATTCAAGCAGATAAGTGACAAGCTTTCCATATATAGTATCATGACTTTAGCACTTTGATGACATATAATTGTTGGATATCTCCTCAAATAGGTACTAGAACAGAAAATGAAAAAGAAAGAGATATTAGCAATTAGATTTTGGCTAGCAATTAAGATAATGTCCAAAGTCAACACTCTCAAGATGTGCTTTTTTAATCATAATGTAAATTCCAATAAAAGAATTTTTCTCTTCATATATTTCTCTTTCTAATTTGACCTACCTGAATGTAGCTACAGCTGAACCTTCCCTTATCAATTAATCAATCAAAACTTGGAGGATGTATCAAATAATGTTAGCTAAGTTCAAAATATGACATAAATAATTCCAGAATTCAGTGATGTATTTAAAATGACTTGTATTTAGGATCCTCCACATCCACAGCTCACTTTTAGAACATACACCAAAAGATATAATGGGAGGATAATGAATTTAGAAACATAAAGCATGAATAGATGAGCCTCTTAACATAATGCACTAACCTAAATTGCTAAAAATGGTCCCAATAAAGTCTGAACTCTGAACTATCTCTTGGTTATTGATTTGTCAATTGTATTGGCAACTAGAAAAATATGTTTTAACTTTGTTCCACAAATAAATTCCCTGATGAAATACTAGATGACCATCAACTAGCCAAAAGAAGCATTCCATGAACTGTTATGCATTTTTTAACATGCCTGAGACAGGTATCTCTAAATAAACATAACTATCATACCCAATATAAGCAGCTAAAATTTTAGAGGAGAGTAAAAGTGCAAAACACTACATTACATCTAGTGAGGATAATGATTACTTACGACTGCAGAGGAACAAGTAGAATTGGATGCCAAGCTCAAAAATGCCAACCATTAGCACGCCAAAAATTCTGTGTGTTTGCATTAACTCGTGCAACTTTGACCTTCAGAAAAAGCTTGTATGCAGTCTCCACCTTATTCATCTCCAGCAATTTTCTGTTCAGTTTGCTATAAACAACCTTTCCAAGACACAAGCCTTTTTGCAGTGACTCCTCCATCACAAGCACAGCATTGTCAACCTGCCCTACATTGCAAAGTCCATTGATGATAAACTTGTAAACCTCCTTATCAGAAGCATAACCACTCTCTTGCATCTCCTCCCAGATCTTCAGCACCATCCCACATTTACCAAACCTCGAAAGCCTCATCAGCAAAAGCTTATAAGCTTTCATAGACAATTTACAACCTACTTTTGTACTTTTTTTATAAATCATCATAGCAGCATGAGGTGGTCCAAAACTACACAAAGGCTCAATGAAATCAGTAATCATGCCAGTATTAGGCAGAATTCCTTGGTTCAACATCTCATCAAACATTGCAAGAGCATCTGCCACCCTTCTAACTTTAAGGAAAGCACTAATCAATTTGTTATATGTATGAATATCTGGCAGACAATTCTTTTCAGACATATCCTTGTAGTATTGAATACACTTATCCAAATCTCCAACTGAAATAAAATTAGAAATCATCGCATTATAAGCCATGGTATCTGGAGCACAACCTTTCTCCTCCATCTTCTCAAAGACATGAATAGCATCATCAGTCCGGCCAACTCTTCCTAATGCCTCAATAAGGTGATCATATGTAACGTTATCAGGGTTCAATCCTTCAGCCATCATCATTGTCCAATAACTCTCAATTTTGTCAACTCTACCAAACTTGGCCCACCCACCAATGATTTCATTATATGACATGTTATCAGTGGGTAATTTTCCTTTCATTCTGTTGAAGAAAGAACTAGCAACCTTGACATGAGATCTACGACAGAGACACTTTACCAGTATATAAAGTGACACCGAATCAGATTTAGCTCCAATCTCTTCCAATCTACTGAATAAGTGAAGTGCCTTAAACACTTGTCGAGCCCTTACAAAGCTATCCATTACAATCTCTAAAGTTTCTGAATTGGGTTCGATCGCATTGTTCTTCATCTGAACCAATATTTCTTCCATAAACTCAAAAAATTTTCTTCTTCCCAATGCCTTCAGCATTACATTATAGGTTTCAACGCAAGACGACATATTTGGCTGCTCTACTGCCCAATTAAAGAACAAAACCATCGCCGCACCTCCTAAATTTCCCCTGTTCAATACATCTGCGAAGATATCTGCCGTGACATCAACACCGGTCGATGACAGGGCGAATTCGACAGCGGATTTACCTCTAAGTTTTTGAAGGAAAACTCCTCTGAGCTTCTCCTCAGCTGAGAGGAGGCGATCCCCGACGCATGCTGGAGGCGACTCTCGAGCTGGATTCGCCGCAAAAGGGCGAGGATTCGAGGTTTTAAGGTCGATCGAGAGGAGATCGGAGAGCTCTTCGAGGACGAGTCGCTCGGACACCATGGGACGTGATGGTTCGAAGGCACTTGAAGCCTCCTCGAGGAGATTTATGGAGAGAAACCGAGGGGAGAAAGAGGGAAAGAAAGGGTACGTGGTTCTGCAAAGAGGGGGGACAAAACCCAGAAATCTCAGGGTTCGAAACGCCATTAGAGGAGGAGAGAGATCGGTCGCGGCCGCTTGAACTAGGGCCGCTACACCCACAAAATTTGCCCAGTATCAGAATCCGTTAAAAATCTTACTATCCGAACGCATCCCAAATTACGAAATTAAATAAAAACCCCAAACTTGTCCCATTTAAATTTGGGACGCCCGCTGGGTACCCGAACGCATCTGATTAATCCTAACGTTTCGTTTGGATTGAAGGTACACGAGGATTACCAAAAAAAAAAAAATAATAATAATAATAAATTAATAAATTTTTATTAAAAAAATAAATAAAAAATATATATTTTATTTTTATTTGGATAAATGGATCAAGAAAGAATAAGGAAGTTTTTATATATATTTTGATAAATATGTCCTTTCTTATTAATAGATGTACTATTTAATGTTTATAATATTTTGATAAATATCTATTCTTTTTTACAAATATACTTCTCAAATTTATTCTCTTTTATTTTTTTTTTGACATTCACATGAATCTATTCGAGAATAATTTTAACTTTCTGAAATGTCCATTTCTTTTGATAAATATCTGTTCCTTTTTTTCATTTTCTTGGTTTCATGACTTAACTTTCTGATATGATGAATTTCATTTCTGGATCATATCCAACTTCATTTATAATAGCTAAAATAATCTATATCAGGTTTGATGATCGTTCTGGATCATCATCATCCGACTTCATATATCAGTGGCCATTTCTTTGATTTTGCTATTATAATAAAGGAGAAAATTTACTCATAGTGACTCTCATGAATAATATATATATATATATATATATCTTAAAATATTAATTCTTTGAGATATTTGTTTCCATATCTAGATCAAATTAAAAAATTAATATATGAATTTCTAGATAGTTTAACTAAAAGAAAATAAATTTCGAGGTAGATTGACTAACCCATCCCGATAAATCCAAAGTTGGTGGTGCATTTGAACTCATAGCCTTTTTATATCACCGCGGAAGCATAACTTGCTTCAGATCTCCAGATAATTGCATTACAAGTTCAATGTACTCTATTGCTTTGTATAAAGATAGCTATTACTTTTACGTTCTATCTTAAGCATGTACACAAGAATTTCAGAATTTTTCTATAGTATTTTTTTCTATACTCAAATATTTTAGCCAGCATAACTCAGCCTTTAGACATCTTCTACATTGCAGGTAGGTTATGAACAGATCCAAAAGAATGTGAAATTTTCATTAGCAAACTCATTATAGGTTAGCTGATCGATGACCTCGGATTAACTAGTAACTTGAACAACAATTTGGCCTAATACTCTCAGACATGATATTGTAACCTATGAAGCGGCTATATTAATTTATAAAGTACATAAGCAACACTCATATGTTACAATATATATATAAAAAAGGAAGTAAATACATAACACTGACAGTTGCATACATTAATCACAACATACTGTACAGATACATACTCTGAATAAATTGGCGTTCATAGCAAAAAGATATAATCTCATAGCAAAAGCATCATAATACCACATGTCAATATAGAAAAATCATTCATCACCACAAACTATAATATTACCATATTATCATAGAAATGTCATCACTACACCAATCCAATAAAATAAAAGTAAAATGTCATCACTATAAATCATAATATCATAATATAAAAATATCATCACTACACATACCACAATCTAACAAAATATTATCATACGCCAACACCAAGTCCATAAACTAAAAGCTAGGTGGAGAAAAAAAAGTAGGTGGATGAGAGGGATTGGCACCGAAAACCATCTGGATCAAAAAAAAATTTACACCTTATCATTGGTAATCCAAACAACGCTCTCAACTTATCTAGATTATCCACAAAAAAGAGATAGCATTCGCCAAAAAGACTGTCCTCAATGCCTAGCTCAAGAACTAAAGTAGCAATCTCATCCTCTTTAATAGGAAGTCGGTATTTTCTTATTGATGCTTCAATAGCATCGCAACACTCTTGAGCCCATCCTTTAAAATTTCAACTTCATCTATCTTAGCTTTTCTCTTAGCTTTTTTAGATGATACATCATATCATTGAGAGCATGTATCAGGCGAAAAAGGAGAAGAGTCAAAGAGAGAACTATGCACGTTGTGTATGTCGTCGCCAGTTCTATCACTATAATTTTCATTGTTACCATTTTCATCATCCTCATGAATCGACGCTTAATTTATTGATACCATGTAATCTATATCATCAATATCATATTATCTTTCCTTCTTAACCTCTCTCTCATCTTAAAAACTGTCTCAGCTTGTTCACCGGTCGCTCTATTAGCTCCATAAAGCAAGCATAGTTTATCATAGTTGAGAAATGGCTTGTTCCTCCATTTTTGAGCCTTAGAATTACTCTACAAAACAACAAATAACTTTAATAAGATAACCTGAATGCGAGAAAAGGGTTCCAAAAAAAATTTAATCCTTAAAGTTAATAGATATACCTGAATCAGTGCATCACAAACTTCCTTTTCAACATCAAATATTTCAGTCTCTGGATTTTAAGTAAAACCACTCAAACCACCCTTAAAGAAGTTCAACACTGGAGCGAACTTCTTTTTGACATATTTGATATGATTTTTCAATTTTTTCTTATCAAATTTTTTGTCCTAAATTTTTTTCGTATCTCTTGAAGAATGTTGTCATATGCTAACATAGTGAATGTGCTGTTCACTTGATTTTTAGAATAATTTTGTTGCAAGAAGGCATCTAAAAGATCATCATTCATGGCATTTGTCCAGATAATACAATCTTCTTTGCTATTTAATTCTAAAGATTTTCTTTTAGGTGCTATATGGATACCTATACAAAATTAGCATTTACATGCGCAATATAAAAAGTAGTTATACAATGAAGCAGTTAACTTTATCATCCATCACATCATAATGAGAATGAAACATATTCAAATATTAAAAATTTCTTAACCATACATAGGTTCTGGTAAAATGAAACTAAAGTACAATACATGATAAATTTTTGATATTATAAGCAATATAGAGATAAAAAATATTATATCATGTCCATCCACATAGCAGCTGCTATTGAGTTTCTAATCTCTTCTCCTCTATGTTCATCCTCTGCATCATCAGAAGACTCAGAAACAAGTTTTGGCTCAAGATATTGATTATTAAGTTCTTCATCTACTTCAGAAATAAGTCCCTCATCTGGATCCGTACTCATCAAATAGTTATGTAAAATAGAACATGAAGATTTGCTTATGTGTTTCAACACAAAAAAAAGGTTCATCGGCACTATGATTGAAAATCGCTTCTTAAGTATGCCAAATGCCCTTTCAATTGTATTGCATAATGATGCATGTTGAAGGTTAAATAACTCTTGCATGTTTCTTGGTGGATTTTTGAAATACTCTTTTACATGATAACGTACTCCTTTATACGACAAAATTATTCTATCCTTAATCATAAAGCTAGCATCAGCAAGATAAAATTTTTCTAAAAAAGTACACTCATCATATATGTACTGTAAGGAATATATTTGTATTTAAATTGTTCTGTTGATTTAAACTTTTACCTTGTGAATTTTTTAGTGAAAATCTTCGTGTTAATGTATTATTTAGAATCCTAAAGTCAGATGCAGTCCCTTCTCATCCAAGTAAAATATAGATAAATTTGAAATCAAAAGTACAAGCAGCCCAAATATTTTAGATAGGATAATCCTTCCTACCCTGATACCTAGGAGCAACTGTAGGAGAAATTTTTGCATGAACATGTGTTCCATCAATTGCACCAACACAATCCTGATATTAGAACTTTGTTACTTGATGAGATATAATATACATATTATAAAATAACTTATAGTTTAGAGTATATCTTTCACCTTAAAAAAAGAAAAGAATCGAGAGCTATTAAGTATTTCTGTAGGGACTTGAGATCCATTGGGTTGTTGTTCGAATTTTTCTTTTAGTTCTATGATAGCCTTTAAAACAGTATGGAAATGGTGGCTAATTGTCTCCCCATATTGGTTAAACATGAATTGTATGAGACGATTCTTGAGTTTGTGCCCCATTAGCATAAGAAACATAGCAACCTGTTCTTCTATAGTCACTCATCGTGTAGGTCGAAGACCGCCCCCCGATCTTAAAATGTGACATAATTGATAAAAGGCCATTATTCTCATTCGATAAGTATTATGACATTTAACATCATTAGCAAGATCAGCAAGCAATAATCGTCGATCTATATCTCTCTTCTTTATAACTTCTCTAGAAATTTTAAGTTGCTTTCTCTTAAACCTTCGGCATAAGAACCACCAATAAATAATAACACAAACAACTTATGCCGCAGCCATACGATGCAATTGTTGTAAATTAAAAAGCTCATCATCATTGATATAAGCCATGTTATAAAGAATCCACCATGAAATAAACCTATAGCAAGTAAAGGGCAATCATAATTATCATCAACGTAACAATGTAGAGAAGACCAGTTTGTCAAGCCTATGTTCTTATATCCATATCATATGAATATAGCACCCCCCCCCAACTAAGCTTAATCAAAAGATTAATTATACCTTTAAACATCAAAACATGATGACAACTCTTGTATCTTCACTTATTTTCGCTCAATTAAGGTATTAAAGGAAAGCCTATACACTTACAGAAGGTATAGAACTATTGCTTGATGTTAGTAATTAAATTTCAAAATGCATAACTTGCTTGCCATCCATTGATACTATTTATTCTTACAATCTATTAGGGAGAGCTAAAATATCCAAATCTATACAGGGCTGAAGAACAATGATGAGACTATTACCTTGATGAATTTAAACTTTGCCTTTGTGAATCGTATGTTGCTTTCAGAGTCTTGAGTGCCTCTTTAGCAACCTGTGAAATATAAGCAATTGACTAGAAATTAGGCATTTACTTGGACATAAGAGATAAAGCACTTTGCGAGCTAGATTTGTGACAAAACAAGTATGCGTGAAGCTCCAATAAATAGCAAAATACATGACCTTTCAATGGGATGTCAATATAAACTCAAGGTATGGTACAAAAAAAATGTAGCACCACTTTTATAATGTAATAAATTCAAGAGATAGATGAGTTATCGCATTAAATCATTTTCAAATTAATACATTCATATTATTATGTTTATCGGGAAAAAAAAATCTTGATTTTGATATTATGTTACAAAGAAATCATAAGATTAATATTATGTTACAAAGAAACAATAATATTTTGATATGGTGAATGTGAGTTGAATCCAGTTCCGCTAGATCAACACCTGAGAGCATCAAAACGGGCAGGCATGTAGACCCATCTTTCATCTCTGTGCACCTTACCATGCTTCCTTCTTCTCACTTGGTCCAGAGCATCAGCTTATTCTATAAAAATACATATTTTTTTAGACAAAAAGGATTGAAAAATTTAGAGAACGGATTAAAACTATTTTACTTAAAGGAAATTTCATAAAGATTCATAAAAATAAGAAACAAGATGGCTAATTAACAAATGAATTGGAAGAAATTATTATCCTTGATCAGATAATTATAATCTAATTTTTTCTTAATCAACAATTTTTTTCAGCAAATGTTATCACCATTTCAATGGCATTGAAATGTTACCAAGTGATTACAAAAAAAAATCAACTTGGGAAAAACAAGAAATAAAAGATCAAAAATATTTTGGACAAAATAAAATATTAGCTCTTAAAAAAATATTTTAGATCCTACATAAAAAAAATCTAGATCTATTTAGAGATTACCGTCAGCTCAGACACTGACAGGTTTTGAATCACTGTCACTGGAATATGCATTTTAAAGATCGTGATATCTGGATTTATGTGAGAAGGAGTAGCCTGTGGGTGAAGAGATGGCTATAGAATTTTTGAGCTATACAAAGAGCAAAGGGATGATTGAGAAGATAGAGTATATAATGATCTAGTTATAATTTTAAAGTTTTATTAAGGATAAGTTAGGAAAGTAAAAATTAAGCATGAACCTTTTCCTCCGTTACACCTCAAATCGAAGGGTACAGAAAATTAAGTAAGTGAGGGGTATGAAGGGATTGAGAGAACCCTTCTCTACCCTTCCTTACTTCTCAAAAAATTTTACCAAATAGGAGTTCATTATTTACCCTCCCCTTCCCTTATGAACCACTATGTACCCCCCATCCAAATAATATGTAAAACCTCATAGGACCACTCACATCGCTGCAACTCGCATATAATCCAATATGCTTGAGAAAAAACCCCAATCGAAATCTAAGATACCCCTCCGATCTCCCTTAGGCGGAAACTTAGGCGAAACGAGAAATTATTACATGCACCAGTGCAAGTGAATCAGGGCAAATCCCGGAGCATAGGCATAGTGGATAGCGCGCAAAGTCCATTGATGATATACTAGTAAAGCTACTTATCATAAGCATAGCCTCTCTCTGTCGCATCTCTTCCCAGATCTTCAGCACAAACACCATATTTACCAAACCTCGAAAACCTCATCAACAAAAGCTTAAAAGCTTTCATTGACAATTTACAACCTACTTTTTTACTCTTTTTATAAATCATCATAGCAGTATAAGGTGGTCCAAAACTACACAAAAGCTCGATGAAATCAGTAATTATGCCAGTATTAGATAGAATTCCTTGGTTCCACATCTTCCCAAACATTTCAAGAGCATCCGCCACTCTTCTAACTTTTAGGAAAGCACTAATCAATCTATTGTATGTATGAATATCTGGCACACAATTCTTTTCAGACGTACCCTTGTAGTATTGAATACAGTTATCCAAATCTCCAACTAAAATAGAATTAGAAATCATCGCATTATAAGCCATGGTATTTGAAGCACAAACTTTCTCCTCCATCTTCTAAAAAATATGAACAGCATCATCAATCATTGTCATGCCTCTAACCCAAAATCATGAGTTAGAGGTCATGACAACCGCTATAAATTCATAGAGAACTTTTTCCATAAGCATGTAAGGCACCTCGTCATGTTATCATAAAATAACAATGAAATGATTAGTCAATAGATTAACTCTAAATTTTAACAATCTAAATTACAACTTTAATATCTCAATAAATTTAAAAATATTCACAATATTTTACACCAAATTCAATAAAATTTTCAAACTAAAATAAAGGCATCGAAGTTTTACTTTTAATCACTCTCCTGTACATATTTCCTATATCATCTTAGTTTGCAAGATCAATAAAAATAGTAAACTAGAAGGTAATAAGCTAGACAACCTCGTAAGTAATGATCACTTCAACTAGATTAAATCAGATAATAAAATAAATAATTATTTATAAAAAATAAGCATATAAAATTCATCAGTTCAAAATCAATTTCTATTATATAATATTATCAAAGTATTATTCATGTCATATTCAATCTTTTTTCAAAATTTGAATCTTAGGAATTCAATTTTTTTCAAAATTATCAAATTCTCATCGACCATGAACTATGAGCACATTATCCTTATAGTATAGGGGTGCAAATGGATTGTATCAGATCAGATCATGAATGACCCCGATCTAATCATGTTCTTTGATCGGATCTTCATATTAGACCCAGACCCAACCCACTAGAAGATTAGATCGAGTCGGATCGGATCCATAATCAAATGTTTTGACCCAATAGGTCATTTGGGTTGGATCGGCTGTATGTATAATCTAGCCCTAATCCATGAAATATGGATCCGATTCGGATTCAAATTAAGTCTGAGTTGGATCGTAGGTCAAATTAACCAATAGGCATTAGCTATAGCTATTCAATCGATTCTCATGATTAGAGTTGAAGTTGATCTTACAAGTTTATCATCTAATGACAGTCACGACATAATAATTTTTGAAGTGGTCATCAATATATGACAATTACATTCCAAGAAAGTACCAAGATGTACCTCATGTACATATGGAAGCCGATCGTGGGATATAACTGAAAGTGAAATATCCATTTCTTACTAATCTTCTAAATTTATTGAGTTGGAAAGATTGTGTCGGTTTGATGTGAAGGATTTTTTATGGAGGTGAAAAGGGAAAAAGAAAATTTTTGTTGGAGACTCTATTAGCTTGAACCAGTTGGATGCCACTCAATTGTGGGGATGAAAAGGGAAGAAGATAACATTGTGTAGGTGGGCAGTCCACTGTATTTTGTGCCTAGCCTATGTTAGTATATAATAGATTTGGTCATATAATGGATTCGGATCAAACCGGGTCATTGAGCATAAAATTCATATAAACCTAAAAATTCAAGTGGGTCGGGTCGGATCGGATCAAAATTCAATAAATCCAAACTCATCCTAAAAAATAAAACAGATCCAATTTTAAAATCTGATCCGAATTTGCAGGTCTTTTTAAACAGTTCGGATCGGGTCGAATCTCCATAGGTCAGATCGTGGATCAATCCAATCCATTTGCAGCCTTACTATAGTAGGATCATCACACCGTATGTCATCTTGTGACAAGCTGTGAATCATCTAACAGTAAAGTCTTTTAAAACTGCTGGTTTTGCTGACAATTTATCGCTGGTTTCATGGGTGATATAGACTCTCAAGACAAATCAATTTTCAATATATTAGTCTCTATTAGTAGGGTCCTCCACATAATTCAGGTCATCTCAAGTCAACTTTGTTTTTATAATTTATGTTTCTTATTTTAGTTTGATAAGAATATTCATAATCATGTGGTATCGAAAGCAATGAAGTATAATGCACAACAAGATCTTTCAATCATGCTTTATCATAACATTTTAAAATAAGATATTTTTAATAACAAAATATCATTCATCAAATTCATGCGTTATTTCATAAATCAGATCAAGAAAATATTTTATAAATTATCGATACATCTGAAAAAAATGAAACATTACTTCTCATACATATTCCAATAAATTCATATAATTCTAGAATTTTTTTTAAAAAATCTTTGATTCATAAATCATATCATAGTATCCCATTATTAGACATCTACAATCCTATATATAATCAAAACCAACAATCAGAAAGGATATAAATAATTAAAAAAAATAGGATTAACGGATAGTTGCATCCAACAGTCTAGATTGGTCCAGTCATCTAATTTTTATCCAATCAAGATCTAATTATGACATAAGTGGTTCAGAGTCTATTTACTGGATCAACTCGGATTTAAAATAATAGGATTGGGAATCCTTTATTGAGTTTATAAATTAAGTAGAGAGTTAAAGTCAAAGAAGAGAAAAATTAATAAGATATAACAAAACTGATCAGACGATACAGCCCAATATCTCGATCGGTCCAATCAAGATGATCTAATCAAGTCATACTTAAACTAATATATAGATGATTCAAAATAAAATTATGGATGATCAACTCTAACAGCATCCAATCTGATCAAGATGGATACTAGCACGATGTTCGGCAATTATGAACCAAAATCTTTTCATTAGAATCATTCAACATCATTAATCTTCTCAAAATTCTATAAAATTTTAGGAGAAAAAAATAATTTAGAAAGAAAATCATGTAAAGAGAAAGTAGAGAGGGCAGAGAGAATTAGAGAGAGAAATAGAGAAAAGAGGAAGGAGAGGGAATTTTTTTTTTTTTTCTTCTCCATTTGTTCTTAACGGAACAGAAGACTCACGTTCCCCCATTCCTTCTCAGATAGGAGACCTCCCATTGACCGTGGCTATGGCCAGCAATAGCTAGGGCCATGGCAACGTAACAGATGGCAACCCACCAACGATCGATAGCGAGGATGGCTGGGAAAAAGGGAGGAGATGACAAAGTTCTATATTTGAAAACAGGGGATTCTTCTGGTCTCCCTTCTTTCCCAAAGTGGGGGATCTTAAGCGGTGATAGCCGTGACCCGAGATTCAAGCCACTGGCATGCAGATTGGGAATCACTGATCGACGGTCAGCGATGATGATTGCCGTCGAAAAATCAAGGAAATCAGGCAGAAAAAAATCAGAGAAAACAAAAATCGAAACAGAGCATTGTTTTCTGAGCCTAAAATCGGTGATGGCCAGTCAAAATCCATGATCTACGATCATGGAGGATAGGGAGAAGATAATTCAAAGGAATCAAGAGGGCCTTACCTCATTTTTTCAATGAGGATTAGCCGTGGTGATAGGAAAACAACCCGTGAAGAAGCTCGACAAATCAGTAGTGAACTTCATCTAATCTATGCTCTTCTAGTAGGGAATTAAAGAGAGGGGCTCTTAAATAAAGCTGGGAGGGTGCTGGAATCCGGTTAAAAATCAGATATATATATATATATATATATATATATATATATATATATATATATATATATATATATATATATATATAAATGGAGATCTCTCAACAGAGAAGTCTCTTTTGATTGGGTTCCATCGACGTCTGGCCCGAATAGAAGGTTTGGTTGGACCAAGAGAGGATGCGAACGACGTAACGATTTTTTGGGCTTCGAAGAGAGTCATTGATTGATGGGTGGACGGCTGTGACGATGTGTTCGATATGATAATAAACCATGTTATCGCGTACTCAAAAAAAGAACAAAAAAAAGTGCATGATCGTTGCCATTAGTTTACCATGTGGAAGGGAGAAATGTACCATAGTGTGTTGGAACTTGGAAACGCATGGGACCCACCTACGTAATGTGATGTGAGGTTCATCGAATCTCCGGTGCGATTGCCGTATACGCATCGGAAACTATAATTATATCATGCGAGCAAGTAAGTGGATGTTCCATGATATAATACTATTCCATCACTCGGAAAGTTATCCCTGTTAATTATTTTTCGGCTCTCCCTATGGTTAATTTTGTATTTCTAAAGAAATCAAACAAAAATCAACAAAGAAAAAATAAGGAATAATTTTTTTTTTCCCATACAACAAAAACTCATAAAAAAACAAAAGAATCATTAATTATCAAAAAACCAATTCAAAGAAATACTTAATGATAAAAAATAAATTAAAATGACGGAGCAAATTTAAGAAATCGATATAACATAAACAAACAACCTCACTACACTTCATTAACGTCAAATTCGACCAAAAGAAACTAAAAAAAAAAATCTTTTTGCAATAATAGACATCAGATCTAACTAAACTAAAGAAAAATCATATAATATATTACAAAGAAATCTTGAGAGGATCCAACCAAAGGAAAAATCTGAATAAAAGAAGTTAAAAAATCATAATAAGAAATCCTCAATATCCAGCACAATCAAGCACTTCTATCAAATAAAAATATAAAATTTTAGTGAATTGAGTCCTTATTGAGATAGGAAACAAATGACAAATTTATCTTCCTCTGATAAATTTAAGAATTTTCAAACTTTTAATATCCAAGTTAATTATTAATAGTGATTGTTCCTCAACGAAGGTATTCCATGTGGATGAAAAAATTTTAAGCACACACTTATACAGCCTATTCCATGCCTTGCCTTTTTGCTGAAGATGGGAGTATCCTGATGAAAATTATGACAGATGACTTAGAAAATATAACCTTAGAAAACATAACCTTTTTATATCTCAAAATTGACATAGATTTAATATATATATATATAATAAATAGAATAAAATAGTTAAATAAAATAAAATATTTTTTGAATATTATATTTTTTAAATATTTTTAAAAATTTATATTTTTATTAGAACATTCGATATCATCCATAATATCTTTTATATTATATTAAAATTTTAATTTATAAAAATATTATTTAAAAAAAATAAATACATGCCATGCATCGCATGGGGTTCTAAACTAGTGCCTCAATAAGGTGATTAGATGTAACATTATTAGGGTTTAATCCTTCAGCCATCATCATTGTCCAATAATACTCTATTTTGTCAAGTCTACCAAACTTGGCCCATCGATCGATAATTTCAATATATGACATGTTATCAGAGACTAATTTTCCTTTCATTCTATGGAAAAAAGAACTAGCAACCCTGACATGAGATCGAGACCTATATGAAGTGACTCCAAATCAAATTTAGCTCCAATATCTTCCAATCTACTGAAAAATTGAAGTGCTTTAAACACTTGTTATGCCCTTATAAAGCTATCCATTATAATCTCTAAAGTTTCTAAATTGGGTTCGATCACATTGTTCTTCATCTAAGCCAATATTTCTTTCATAAACTCAAAAAATTTTCTTCCCAGCGCCTTCAGCATTACATTAAAAGGTTTAAATACAAGATGACATATTTGGCTGCTCTACTACCAAATTAAACAACAAAATGATTGCCGCACCTCCTAAATTTTCCCTATTTAATACATCTGTGAAGATATCGGCCATGACATCAACACCGATTGATGATAGAGAGAATTCGATAGTGGATTTATCTTTGAGTTTCTAAAGGAAAACCCTTCTGAGCTTCTCCTCAATTGAGAGGAGGCGATCCCTGATGCATGTTGGAGTTGACTCTTGAGCTAGATTCATTGCAAAAGCACAAAGATTCAAGGTTCTAAGGTCAATCAAGAGGAGATCAAAGAACTCTTCAAGGATGAATTGCTTGAACATCATGGGACATGATGGTCCAAAGGCACTCGAAGACTCCTCAAGGAGATTTATGGAGAGAAACCAAGGGGAGGAAGAGGTAAAGAAAGGATGCTTGGTTTTACAAAGAGGGCAGACATGCCCTAGAATCTTAGGGTTTGAAACACTATTGGAGGAAGAGGAGAGAGATAGGTCAGGATTGCTTGATATCGGGATGGCAACAGGCACTACAAAAATTTGACTATTAGTGATAGCATTTTCGTCGTTGCTAATGTAAAGTATTAGCGACGGTATTACCAATGATAATTTTTTCATCGCTAATAATTTTTTTACTGATGGCTATTAGTGATGGCAAAATAGCCATCACTAATAATATTTTTTACCGATGATCAATAGCGACCAAAAAATAAACCATCACAAAAAAAAATATTTATTAAATTATTAGCGACGGTGGAAAGAGTATTAAAGATGGTAATTATCGTTGCTAATGATCATTAGTGATGACACAATTAATGACAGAATTAGCCATCACAAAAAAAATTATTTATTAAACTTATTAGTGATCGCAGAAAGAGTATTAGCGACAGTCCGTCTGTAAAAATCATTAGCGATGACTATATTAGCAATGAATATTCTATCATAAATAATAATTTTTTTTATTTATTAAACTTATTAGCAACAATAGCAAGATTATTAGTGATGGAATATGCCATCATTAATAAGAGACAGAATATAATTATTTTTTTTTTTTTCTCTAAATATAATATAATTTTGAAATCTAAGATTTATTTTTATCATTTATTATCTAAATAATTATTATTAGAGTATCATTATAAAAGATCATCTCGATCTGATAGTTCTAGCTACGTCGATCAATAAAATTTGATTTCAACGATCATGAATGATCACATGATGATATGATGATAGAGATCACTGATGGATTCAAAAATTTTATAACGATGATCTTGATGATATTCTAGTATAGTATTAAAATTTTATTTCAATCAGATATCATTATTATGATCAATTTAGTATGAGATGATTTAGATCGTTAAATAAAAATGAATGATCAAAAGGCCAAATGGCTATCGATTATAAGATGATTTTTTAGATAAATGATCTTTACTATCACTTTAATTGTTTATATGGTGATGATTATAAAATTCAAACTGTACGTATATGAACAATCCAAAACTATATATCTCTTGATACTCATTCTTAAAGTCCTTAAATAATTATAGTTGTGCTTTTGTAAAATTTACTTAGTGTAGATGGTTCATAGTTTGAATTTTACGATCATCACCATATAATGATTAAGTAATAAAAAAAATTATTTAACTAAAAATTTATCTTAATCAGATACTGTTTGGCCTTTTGATCATTCATTTTTTATTTAATAGTTAAAATTATTTCGTGCTAAATTGATTATGATAATGATATCCAATTGAAGTAAAATTTTGATAGTATGCTATAAATATCATCAAGATCATTGCTGTAAATTTTTAGATCTATCAATAATCTCTATCTATTAGATTATCATGCGATCGTTCATGGCCATCAAAATCAAGTTTTATTGATCGACTAGCAAGGGCTATCGGATCGAGACAGTCTTTTGTGATGATACTCTAACAATAATTATTTAGATAATAAATGATGAAGATGAACTTAAATTTTAAAATTATATTATATTCAAAAAAATAAATTTTTTTTGATAAAAGTATTAGCGATGGCTGTAAGTTTTTAACGATAGATTTTATTATTGCTAATATTTTTACT
>NC_025997.2:22746282-22794624 GCF_000442705.2 Elaeis guineensis
AGAAATTAAACCAAACTTGAGAAATTAAACAAAAATTGGAAGATTAAAAACAAAAATTGAAATTAAACAAAAAGCAAAACCCTAAATTATAAAAAAAGGGGGGGAGAAATTAAACAAAAACAAGAATTGGAAGATTAAACCAAACTTGAGAAATTAAACCAAACTTGAGAAATTAAACAAAAATTGGAAGATTAAAAAAATATTGGGAAACAAATATTGGAGAAATTAAACAAAAAAAAGAATTGGAAGATTAAACCAAACTTGAGAAATTAAACCAAACTTGAGAAATTAAACAAAAATTGGAAGATTAAAAAAAATATTGGGAAACAAATATTGGAGAAATTAAACAAAACTTTGAGAAATTTGGTATCAAAATTTGGTCTCAGACAGAAATTAAACAAAAAGCCATCCAACAAAAGCAAAATCATAAGTACAATGCAAATAAGTAATTTTTTATATGCTCTGATATATTTCAAAATTCAAACTTACTCTGATACATCTTTTGAAATTTTATTTACCTTGATACAACTTAAGAAATTTGATTTACTCTGATACACCCTAAAATTTTTTTTAACTTGCTCTGATACATGATAAAATTTGATCTTATACAGTGTGAAAGTTTCTCTAATATATTATAACATTTGCTCTGATACAGTGTGAAATTTTTTCTGATACAGTGTAAAATTTTCTCTGATATTTGCTCTAATACAGTGTGAAATTTTCTCTGATATATTATAAAATTTTCTTGCTCTGATACATTGTAAAATCTTTTCTGATATAATTGTAAAAATTATTTTTCTTGCTCTGATACATAGAAAAAGTTATTTATCTTCTCTTGCTCTGATATATCTTAAACTCAAAATGATCTAATACCCTTTTCAAATCTTTAAGAAAATGGACAAACTATATTTGCATTTATATTACATGCCAAAAGGATCATACTCTTTTCAAGCATATACACTTATAATGGATTCTTTTGAAATTAATGCATTAACATAAATATTTTTGTTCAAATATTTTGTCATCATCAAAAAGGGAGAGATTGTTGCTCCTAGATTGATTTTGATGATTACAAAGCAGATTGAAGGGATACAAATAATTTTAAAATGAAAAAGTCCTTATGCTCTTCAAGGGTAAAATCGTAATTTTGCTAAAATCCTGATTTGATAGTATCACTTAGTAGAACAAAAGATTTGTGATCCAATGGTGAAAATTTTATTGATTTTGGACTTGTATTTTGAAAGTTATGCATGTTTGAAAATCATGAGTCAACTCATGGCACTGTGAGCTGTTTGGCACGCAAAAAATTTCCATGGCATGCTGGATTTTTGACTTGGCACGACCTGTGAGTCGACTCATGAGTCGACCCACAAGGCATGAGTCGACTCATGAGTCGACCTCTGCTGATTTGAGCCAAAAAATCCAGAAATCAGACCTTCTGGTCTGTGCAACAGAAGTCGACTCATGAGTCGACTCCTGATGCATGAGTCGACTCATGAGTCGACCCCTGCGACGGAAAATGTCAGCAACGGCTATTTTTTTTGTCCATTTTAATTGCCATTTATGCTTCCTAAAATTGCTCTAACGGCTCTTTATCTACCTAAATTATTTTCTCTTGCTTCTAATGCTACAAAATGCTTTAAATGATGAAAGAAATTGCAGATTAAATAGCGGATCAAACGTGAAATCAAAAAGGAGAAGAACAGAAGAGAGGATCCGAAATCTGCACGAAAAAGCCTGAGATCAACGAAAAATCCAAAAAGAAAAAGAGAGAGGATCCACAATATACCAGAGAGATTGTGAAAGAGAAAAGCAAGAGCTTTCAAGGAGAGAATCCTTCACGCCTATTGTTTCAACCTTGATCTAGAGATCGTTCAAAGCTTTCAAGAGATCTTCAATCAACAATCAACCTCTTCTCAAGCATTCAAGCGTTCATCCACTTTGAGAAAATCCGAAAAAAAGGGGTTCTTCATTTGAGTAAAGTTTTTATTGTTATATTTGCTCATTTAAGGAGCTGTTATTGTATTAATCTGTGCTCTAAATATTCTTACTCTTTGTGAGTTTTTGTTCTTATTTTTGGAAGATTTCCAAAATAAGGAAAGGTTGATCCGAACCTGAAATCGGAGTGTTTTGGATTTACTTGTACCCGGGAAACAAGTGATCTAGCTGGGGATAGCTAGTGTCGGAGTTTCCGACATTTTATATTCGGGTTGAATACAAAGGATAGTGGATTGAAATTCCCAAGTAGGATCTTGGGGAGTGGATGTAGGTGCAAGGTTAGCACCAAACCACTATAAATCCTTGTGTTTGTGGTGTGCTTTATCGCTTTACTTTATATCTTTATTATATTCTTGCATTCCTGCTTTAGGTATTTAATATTGAATTAAAATCTTTGTCTTGTTCGTTATAAGAAATTAATTAAGTAATCGGTTGGGCTTAAAATTTTTAGAAACCCAATTCACCCCCCCTCTTGGGTTGCATAGCTGGGCAACACCATCGATAATAGTTGATTTATTATCGCTAATACTATTAGCGACAGCTTCTATCGCTAATTGATGGTCGGAAAAACCTTAGTCTCTAATTACCACTATTAGCGATGGAGTTTTTAGCCATCGATAATAAGGCTATTAGCGACGGCATTAGCGATGGCTAAATTCTGTTGCTATTTATTTTCTTATTTTTAAATATTTTTTTTAAAAAAAATTAAAATCAATTTGCGAAGGTTTTTTTATCGCTAATAATTATTAGCAATGACTAAAGCCGTCGCTTTAGCCATCGATAATAGTTAATTTTATTTTTTTTTTAAATTTATAATAATATTTTGTTATTAGGGATGGCTAAAGCCGTCGCTAATATCGTCGGTAATAGTTAATTTTATTTTTTTAAAATTTTATTATAATATTTTTTAAAATTTATTTTAATTAATTACAATCAATTATAGTTCCTAACATCTGTTATAATTAAAATTCAAAGATAATATGACAGTCACAAATAAAAAATTGATTATATTATATTAAAAAATATAAATTATATAATTTTATATATAGTATTAAAAAAATATAATACATCAAAATAAAAGAAAATCTGTCCAAATCCTCTTCATCGTCCTCCTCATCCTCTTGCTCCTCTCCAACAGCTAGTGGATAAGAGCCGGATGTCCCAGTATCCTGAAATGAAGAAAAAAAATATTATTAATAAGTTTCGATACGAAAGTATATGTATTGATACGGAAATGTATATTTCGATATACTACTTCGATTCTCAAATAGATTATTCTTACATATTTCATTCGATGATACAGAACTATAAAAATCTCTGACCCATCGTTTGGATAGTTAGATTGAATTTTTATCCTCTAGATTTTATTCTTGAATTATTAATAAGTTTCGATACGAAAATGTGTATGTCGATACGGAAATGTATATTTTGATATACTATAATTCTCGAACAGATTATTCTTACATATTTCATTCGATGATACAAAATTATAGATACCTCCGGCTCATCTTTAGATACAGTTTCAATATGGAGACATATCTTTCGATACGGAGGCGTATCTTTAGATACACTCCTTTGATTCTCGAATAGATTATTTTTACACGTTTCATTCGATGATACGGAGCTATAGACATCTCTGGCCCATCAATTGGATGGTTAGATTAAATTTTTACCCTCTAGATCTTCTTCCCCGACTCAAGCCTAAATATGTGAAGTTTCTAAATATGAAAACTTAAAATAAGTAAAAGAATTTACTAATAGAATTATCTGATGTGATGGCTCGGACAACGAGCCCAGCTAATCATGCAACTATGGGTCTTGAAAAATCTCCATGACCGTATCACGGACGGCGTTTAGGAAGTTCTGAGGTCGTTGGCTCAGAAGCCTCTGCACAACCTCCTCTACATGCGCATCGCTCTAAGTCTGAGATGTCGAGGCCTGTGAGGATGTTAAAAAGTATCGAGCCACTGAAGAATCGAAGCTATGATCGAATCCTATGACCTGACTACTACTCACCCCGTTGGAGACCCTGAGCCATCCCTTAAGGTCAAGATTGTAGCGAAAACTCCGATACGATCTCCTCCGTACCTGATCGTAAACACCTCGCATGGAACCTGGATATTACTCCAGCAATCAATAAAGGATAGAGAAGGATGCTAGAGTTTGATATTGGAACCAGAGAGGAAAAAAAGTTAGGAAGAAAAGATCTTTATTCACTCAATCACCTTATGTAAAATCCTAATACAATCTATGTATATTTATACACAGCTATTAGGTCCGATCAAAAACTCTTCTTGGCTAAACCTAATACATGAAAGTACTCACCAAATCATGTCTTATCCATGTCTCACATGCTCTCACCCTTTGGACTTAATCCCAACCCAAGCCCTTGAGTTAGCCCCCTCAAGACCTCCCATACAAAGCCTTATGACCCTTAAGATCAAAACCAATCATAATGGAAATCAGAATCCACGTATCGTTATGTTCCCAACTCGAGCCAACTTGGTCAGATCTTGAGCCGGCTCGACTGTCGTGCCGTCATGCATGCCAGCGAAATCTGCTTTCTATTCTATATCCGAGCCGGCTCTCTCAGGGTCCCGAGCCAGCTTGACTCAGTCCGAGTCGACTCCATCCAGATCCAAGTCGGCTCCTCTACTTTAGAAACAAGCTTTCACCCTAAGACCTCTCTCGTCCCAGCCTTAGGACCCATACCCGATCCTAACCTCCCAGAATCATTTCCATGACTCCCCTCATGGCCTCCCAAGGCTTGGGAGCACCACCCATTCACAACAATTCTCCACCTTGGTGCTGAAGGGAAAGCAGACAGTTTAAAGCATATATTTTCAAAATTTTTATAGCAAAAATAGTAGATTAAATAATTTAATCTCTTGTACATGCTTTATATCTAATCTAAACTATCTTTCTAAGGATCTATGATATGAAATATTCACACAAAAAAATCTAATATAAAAGAAAACACTGCATCGATCATATCGATGCCCTGAATCAGATCTAGCCATTAGATCTGATCAGATGAGTTCAGAACTCATTACCTTATCATAGATCGATGATCACTATTGCTGATGAATATGGTATGAGATCCTTTCTGATGTTGAGCAGCTGCATAGATCATCTGGCCTCTACAAATAGTCCACTCGAAGTCCGAACAAATCATCCTTCTCGGGAGTGCTAGCTCACGTAGAAGGCTCTAAATGGCTGATGAAGACTCCTTTCTTTGGATCACCCAAACACCTTCAGATCAGAAGATAGAGCTTATCGAGGAGGAGGTGGTGTAGAAGAAAGAAAATAAGACTCTCTTATGATTTTCTAACACAAAACTAGAGCAATCAGAAATCCTAAAACCCACCCTAGACCTCACGCCCAAGAGGAAGAGTTCTTCCTTGGTTTCTCATGCACGGATGCCTGCTCCCTCTCAAATTTTTCACACCCCCTCTCTGATGTTCCTCACACCAAAAATCTCATCTTATGGGATGCACAAGAACAAGCCTTCTTAAGGTGGTGTCCCATGAAAGATAAGGATAATGATTAGGTAGTTTGGTTCAAATACAAATGTTGGTTGATCCTTATCACCAATTCAAATCAAATTTGAATTAAAATTTGAACCAAACTTTATTCTCATCTTAGAAACTTAAAGAGTAGCGACAACCATCAGAATGGCACAAAAAATTTACACAAAACTCATTTGTGCATGAGAAGAGGTGGTCGGCGGTAAGGGAAGAGTCCAACTTGTTTTAGACTCTAGATTTAAATCCGAATTCAAACCTTTCAAACTTAAAACTTAAACCAACTAAATTCTAATCCAAAAAGGATCAGAAGTGGACATTAAATATCTTCTAGGTGTGAGAAAATCTATGCAAAAAATCTTTTCTCATGTGAAGAAAGAAATGGCGTAGAGAAGGATGGCGCAAGGGTTGTCCAATTCAAATTCGAATTCAAATTTTTATCCAATTAGACTCTTGACCCAATCAAATTAGATTAAATCCAATTAGATCATTTAATCTAATTAGATAGAAAATAATCTCGATTAATTTTTAATCAAATTAAAAATTAATCAAGCTCAAATCAGAAATCGAACATCCTTAGCGATTATGTCATCTTATAACCTAATCGAATCAAATCAAATTAAATCTAATTCAATTAGATTTAATCCAAAACTCAATGTTCAATCAAATTGAACTAATTAGCAATCTAATTACTAATCAATCCTCCTATAATTCATCAACAATTAGTGAATTCATTTATTGCAACTTTTGCATAGGATTAATAATCAATCGAATTGACTGTTTTATCCTAGAATGATTTTTAATCGTCGATCAGCCACATGATCAGTCAGAAATTTTTTTTGAGTATGATCTTATAAGTTTGAACCTAAGTCGGTAGTATAGAAATAATCTTTTTATACCAATCAAAGTGACCATCTAGTAATGATACCGACGTTCGGATAGGTCGAAAGATTGTAAAGCAACATTCAAGAATCTATTGGCATACGGTTACCGTATAATTCATCCTTTTGATTCAAATGCTCAAGGTGACCTAGAATTTAACTGTCAACCCTGATATGGTCATCCACATTGCATTTTAATTTTTCAAATCCATCTGATGGATTACTCCGATCGAAGTTTTACTGAATTAAAATACACTGATACATTAACTCTTACTTATTCGAAGGGGTCAATTCCATCTTGACTCATATACTAACTTCGCAAGTATTTGACTGTGTCTAAAAATTTTTCATCACTGAATTAAAAATTTAGATAGTTTGATACTAAAGTACAGTGAGTTGCTTGCAAGTCACCGTGGTGATCTCAGGTTGGAGGGACATTTATATCCATATTCTTCGCAAACTACTCTTGACAGTAGAATGCTCTGCAGTTGATCACGTTCAGTGAGATACACCTATCACACCCCCGACATGAGATTGTGAGTCAGAGATCATGACAACCACCGTATACTCATAGAAAATTTTTTTCATAAGCATATAAGGCATCTTATCATGCTATTATAAAACAACAACAGAATAATAAGTTAATAATTTAAATAAAAAATATAACAATCTAAATTTTAACTTTAATATCTCAATAAATTCAACAATGTTCAATAGGCTTTACATCAAATTCAATAAGACTTTCAATCTATAATAAAAGTATGGAGGTTCTACTTCTAATCACTCTTATATTCATATCTTATATCATCTTAATTTTTTAATATTTATAAAAATAATAAAATAGAAAGTAATGAGCTAGACAACCCAGTAAGCAATGATCACTTTAAATAGATTTTATCAGGTACTAAAGTAAATAATTATTTATAAAAAATAAATATATAGAGTTTATCAATTCAAAATCAATTTCAATTATGCAATATAGTTCATACTAAATTTATTTTTTTAAAAAAATTTAAGTTTCTTTCGAGATTTCAATTTCTTTCATTGGAAAGTTCTTTTCATCAACTATGAGCTATGATCATATTTTTTTTATGGTAGAGTCATAACACCGTGTATCATCTTACGATGAGTTATAAATCATCTAATAGCAAAGTCCTTCGGAATCATTAATCTCACTGGTGATATGTCGCTGGTCTTGTTGGCGACATAAACTCTCAGGATAAATCAATTGCCAACATATTTATCCTAATTGACGGGATCCTTTATATAGTCAGGTTGTCAATTCATATCATTCTTGAATCAAAATTCTTCGTAAATCATATCTCTTATTTCAGTTCGATAAGAAAATATATAATATATGGTATCAAAATCACTCAATATAATGCATAACGAAATCAATATGTTCAATCATACTTCAACATAACATATCAAAATAAGATATTTTTTATAACAAAATATCATTCATCTAATTCATGCATCTTTTCACAAATCTTGTCAAAAAATATATCATAATTTATCGATAAATCTAAAAAAAAATAAAGCATTACTTACCTCATATGTATTCCAATAAATCCACATATTTTAAAAATTTCTATCCAAAGTCTTTAGTTCATAGATCATATTACGATATCTCATGATCAAACATCCACAATCCTATACAAGATCAATTTTAATAATTAGAAAAGATATAAATAATTAAAAAAGATAGAATTGATGGATACCCACATCCTATAGTGCTGATTGGTCTGATTATCTAATTTCATCTGGTTAAAATTCAATTAGGACATAGATGGTTCAAAGTTTGGTTATTGTACCAAATTAGATTTTTAAAGTGATAGGGTCGAGATTCCTTCATTGAGTTCATAAATTAAGTAGAAAGAGAAAAATAAGAGGAGAGAGAATTCATGAGGTATAGTCTAAATTGATTAGGTGACACAGTCCAACATCACGATTGATCCAATCAAAATAATCTAATCAAGTCATGGTTAAACCAGTATACAAATAATTCAAAATAAAATCATGGATGATCAAATCTAGTGGTTCGTGGTCTGATCAAGATGGGTACTGGCACACTACCTCGTGACCACAGATCCAGATTCTTTTCTTCTAGTTAAATCAAATTCATTATCAATCTTCTTCGAAATCTAGGAAACCCTAGGAGAGAGAAATAATTTAGAAAGAGAATCATAGAGAGAGAAGATGGAGAGAAAATGAATCTTCTAGCAAGAGAGTCAGATTCTAGAGAGAGACTCAAGATTAGAGATGGGAGAGAGAGAAGAGAGAGGATAGAGGAGAGAGAGAGTCTTTTTCATTTTTTTTCTTTTTCTTCATTTTTTTTCTTTTCTTTTTCTTTTTCTCTTTCTTTCTTCTTCTTCTTCCTTCGTTTAAATAGAATAGAGGATCGTGATCTCCCTTCTTCTCCTTCCTGATCCCATGGAAGTCTCGCCCGAAAATGGCGAGTAGGGCTTCAACCCAAGGTGGCACAGCCATGGCCCCCTGGTTGAAGCTCACCGATGATGGATGGCGCCGAACGGCCTCGGGACACCCAAAAAAAATACGGACGGCTGAAATAGAGGGTCCAAAATTTTGATTTTTACTCCAAAAATCAATAGATAAAAATAAAAAATCTCAGCTAAATTCTAAGAAGAAATCAAAGAGAGGATTTCTCGATAGATTACCTTACTCTTGGTGGTATTTAAGGCCTTGATTCCATCAGCATGAAGAGGTTCATCCAAAATCAATAAAGGAAAAATGAGAAAAAAACCGACGAGGGAGAAAGGGATCTCGGCATCTTCTTGGTGGTGGATGCTCATGGACGGGAGGGAACGAGGGTCTCCTCTTATAGAGGAGCCCTAGAGTTTGGTTCAAACTCCCTTTCATCAGAGAAGAGGACTCTCGTCGGGAGTCTTCTTCCCGTTGTTTCTTCTCTTTTTTTAATGCTTCAAAATCTGTGCAAAGGTCTTGTTGGGTCCTATTCAAAATGGATTGGGTGAAATTGGGTTAGGGTATTATATTCTTCCCCCAAAAAATAAAATTTCATCCTGAAATTTTCTATTAAAGATTTTCAAACTTTAAAGTTTTATAATCATGATCTCATTTCCTATAAGAATAAGGTTTAATATCTCATGACTTGATTCTTCTTATAGATCATCAAAATCAAACCCATCTATTGTAAATAGAAAAAAATTAATATCTTAATTTTTGAATAAGAATTTTTTTTTCATCAAAATATCAACCACTCTTAATTAATCAATCCATCATAAGATTGGATAACATACTTATATGAATCATACGGTGACATCTCAATCAGTCAAAATTCAAAAATATTTTTTCTTATTTGTGCTTGCAAAGGTTAGAGATTCACCATTTTAATTTCATCCTCAAACTTTTGATATTTTAATTTTTGATGCAACTTCATCATTAAATCATTTCATAGGAAGAAGATCAATATCACCAATGTTGATTAGGATCAAAACTACTATTTCTGATCATCAAAATTAGTCTCTCAATTCTAGATAAGGATATCAAATTTTTTATCAAAAATTTTTAACTACTCATAATTTGATCAATTTATCACAAGATTATAAACAAATTTTATTATACTCTCCGTAGATAAACATTTGAGTATAAAAATCTAAGATCAAAATCAAGGATCGATAAACAATCTCAATTTTTTTTCTAATAGATAGAAAGTATCAGCTTCAAATATTTCAAGTCTAAGATAAAAAATCAATGGTCCACTCATTCAAAATTCAAGTTGCTAAAAATTTTTTTAGCATAGTAAAGAAGAGACCGACTTGTGAATATCACATAGTGACACGAGATTATCTGGAATCAAAATATCATCCTTTCCATTAGTGATGAACTTTTTCTATAAGGGATATCAAATCATATTTTCTATTATAAATTCTTAACTTAAAAGATCAGTATTGTTGGCTAACTCTAATAATCCAGGTCATCATGTTTCTGCTACGCACTCTGATCTAAACTATCAAAAGTTCATAAGATGTAATAACTTTCAACAAAATATTACTTCATATTGAGAAAATTCAAAATTTAACTTCTAAATAGGTTAAAAAAAACTTTCAAGTCTCATCCCTAATACACATCGAGCACATTTGTCTAAATCAATCTTTAAGTCAATTGACATTCCAAAACCATCATATAAGTTTACTATAATTCAATATGAATCAAATCTTAATTCTCTTAACAATTCAATGAGATAATTTCAAATAAAAATCTTATAAATAAGATTAATAAAAAAAATCTTCTGATGCTCCATCAAGTTTGGACTTAAATCGAAACATATAAATAGAACTGACTCAATAATCTTTTCTAAAGTTTTCTCTATCGAGATCTTTAACATCTATCAAAATCTTTCCATAACAATCGTGCAAGTCTCTTACAATCAAATCTCCATATAATACCAGATTTTGTCAAGGATCTCAATAAGAATATCAAAGAACTTCAGATTAGTTTCTAAACTCAAAATTTTGAATTACAATTTTAAAGTTATCCTAAAATCTCGAATAGCTATAAATATAATCTTTTATCTTGATCTAAATACAGAAATCAATGATTTCACTTGCAATCTCAATAATAATGGTAATAATGACAGAAGATCTCTCAATCAAGTTAGATATGTAATTCTTGAATTATAATCTTCAATAGACAAAAGTAAGATCTATCATTTAGATCCAAAAATACTAATCAAAGACTCCACCAAATAAATATCTACAATCTCAGAATTAATTTTTTCAATAACAAATAGACTTCTTTACAATATCCACACTTATATATTTGTTTCTATATGCAAGCTTCATACATGATCAATATTCTGATATAAACTTCAAAAAAAAATTATTCCAATCAAATATCATAAAAGATATTCTTAGTCCAACATGAAATAACATATTATTAATGAATCTTTACCTTGCCAATAATTGATTTCAAAATTAAGGACAATATCATAGTGATCTCTCCAATCAAATTTTTGAGCTTGCAATTCATTTAAACAAATTAATGATCGATTTAATAATAGCATTATATAATAAAATTTTAAAATCAATCATCATGCAATTACTTTGGATCAAATCCAACAAATCATAACATGATCCATAGATTGTCCATCATATTTCAAAATTTATGTGTCATAATCTTTTGTGGTCCTTTCATACATAATCTCTATGTTTAACCAAAAATCATAAAGATTTCTTACACTATAATCATCATAGATCCACACCTCAATGACCTTAGTGTCTATACACTTATACTCATTCTATATTTGATTCTACACATTTTAGTTCATCCACTAATACTCTGATATCACTTTAATTATCACGCTCTCGATCCAAGATTATGAGCCAAAGGTCATAGCAACCGCCGTATACTCATAAAAAACTCTCTCCATAAGCAAACAAGGCATCTTATCATATTATCATAAAATAATAATGAAATAATTAGTCAATAATTTAAATCAAAAATATAATAATCCAAATTTTAACTTTAATATCTCAATAAATTCAATAATATTTAATAGGCCTTATATCAAATTCAATAAGACTTTCAATCTATAATTAAAGTATGGAGGTTCGGCTTCTAATCACTCTTCCATTCATATCTTATATCATCTTAATTTTTTAACATCTATAAAAATAATAAAATAAGAGGTAATGAGCTAAACAGTCCAAAAAATAATGATCACTTTAAATATATTTTATCAGATATTAAAATAAATAATTATTTATAAAAAATAAGTATATAGAGTTTATCAATTCTAAATCAATTTTAATTATGCAATATAGTTCATACTAAATTTTTTTTTTTTCAAAAATTTAAAATTTTTTTGAGTTTTTAATTTCTTTTATTCTTAAGTTCTTTTCATCAATCATGAATTATAATCATATTTTTTCTGTGGCAGGGTCATAACACCGCGTATCATCTTATGGTGAGTTGTGAATCATCTGACAGTAAAGTTTTTCAGAATAGCTTGTCTTGCTGGTGGTTTATCACTAGTCTCGCTAGCGATATGTCGCTAGTTTTGCTGGCGACATAAATTCTCAGAGTAAATCAATTGCCAATATATTTATCCCCATTGATGGAGTCCTTTACATAGTCAGGTTGTCAATTCATATCATTCTTGAATCAAAATTCTTCATAAATCATATCTCTTATTCCAGTTTGATAAGAAAATATATAACATATGGTATCAAAATCACTCAATATAATGCATAACGAAATCAATATGTTTAATCATACTTCATCATAACATATCAAAATAAGATATTTTTCATAACAAAATATCATTCATCTAATTCATACATCATTTTACAAATCATGTCAGAAAAATATATTATAATTTCTGACAAATCTAAAAAAAATGAAGCATTATTTACCTCATATATATTCCAACAAATCCACATATTCTAAATTTTTTTTTTAAAGTCTTCGATTTATAGATCATATCATGATATCCCATGATCAAATATCCACAATCCTATACAGGATCAATTTTAATAATTAGAAAAGATATGAATAATTATGAAAGATAGAATTGATGGATACCTACATCCTATAGTTCAGATTGGTCCGATCATCTAATTTTATCTGATCAAAATTTAATTAGAACATAGATGGTCCAAAGTTTGGCTATCGTACTATAAAGTGATAGGATCGAGATTTTTTCATTGAGTTCATAAATCAAGTAGATAAAGAAAGTCAGAAGAGAAAGAATTCATGAGGTACAATCCAAATTAATCAGGGGACACAGTCCAACATCACAATTGGTCTAATCAAAATAATCTAATCAAGTCATGATTAAATCAGTATATAAATGATTGAAAATAAAATTATGGATGATCAAATCTAGTGGTTCATGGTCTGATCAAGATGGGTGCTGGCACACTACCTCATTATCAAAAATTATCTTAAAGTCAATCGTCAGCCTGTTGACGGTTGAGCTTATTGTTATAATTGTATATGAATTATTGAATTAATAAATATTATTTAGTTTTTTCATCACTATGTACATCTTATTTTGAACTCCTGTTATGTGATGAAGTCCTTAAGACTATTTGATTCGATATAAGAGAATATATCGTTTAGTCCTTAAACCTTTAGTTCATGATCAAATGATATACTATTATTAAGACGATAGCTATATCAAGTATAGGTCATTGTGCTATGTACGTTGGTTGTCCTCTTAACCAAAGGGTGTGGAGACACTGGCATGGCATGCAAGTGAGACGTAGGAGTACATCTCACTGAACATGACCAATTGCTGAGCACTCTGCTGTCAAGAGTAGCTCACGAAGGATATGGATATAAGTATCCCTCCGACTTGAGATTACCACGGTGACTTGCAAGCAACTCACTGTGCTTTAGTGTCGGACTATCTGAATTTTTAATTCAGTGATGAAAGATTTTTAGGCACAGTCAAATACTTGTGAAGTCGATGTGTGAGTTAAGATGGAATTGACCCCTTTGAATAAATAAGAGTTAATGTATTAGTGTATTTCAATTCTGTAAAACCTTGATCAGAGTAATCTATATGATGAATTTTAAAAATTGAAATACAATGTGGATGACCATATCAGGGTTGACAGTTAAACTCTAGGTCACCTTGAGCATTTGGATCAAAGGGATGAATTATACGGTAACCATATGCCAATAGGTTCTTGAATGATACTTTGCAATCTTTCGACCTATCCGGATGTCGGATATCATTGCTAGATAGTCACTTTGATTAGTATAGAAAGATTATTCTTATACTACTGATTTAGGTTTGAATCTATGGGGTCACACTTAAAAAAAATTTCTGACTGATCATATTGCTGATCAACGATTAAGAATCATTCTAGGATAAAATAGTCAATTCGATTGATGATTAATCCTATGTAAAAGTTGTAATAAATTAATTTATTAATTATTGATAAATTATAAGATGATTAATTAGTAATTAGATTGCTAATTAATTCATTTTGTTAAAGCATTGAGTTTTGGATCAAATCTAATTGAATTGGATTCAATTTGATTTGATCCGATTAGGTTATGAGATGACCTAATCGCTAAGGGTGTTCAATTCCTAATATGATCAGGACTTGAGCTCGATTAATTTTTGATTTGATTAAGATTTAATCAAAGCTATTTATTACCTAATTAGATTATATTTAGTGATTCAATTGGGTTTAACCTAATTTGGTTGCGTTAAGAATCTAATTGGATGAGAAAATAATTTGAATTTGAATCTCTTGCACCTCCTTTCTCTGCACCCTCTTATTCATCACATGAAAAATATTTTTATATAATTTTTTATGCCAAGAAGTCTTTTCCACATCCTCATCTAATTCTTTTTGAATTAGAAATTGGTTGGTTTAAAATTGAGTTCAAATGGATTTGAATTTGAATGAAAATCTAGAGTCGAAATTATGTTGGACTCTCCTCTTCACACCACCACCTTTCTCCATGCATAAAGTATTTTTGTGTGAGATTTTTTACACCATTCTGATGTTGGTCAACCCCTCTCTAAGTTCATAAGATGAAGATAAAGTTTAGTTCAAAATTTAATTCAAATTTAATTTGAATTGATGATAAAGATCAACCAACGTTTGAATTTGAACCGAAACTACCTCTTTCTTATCCTTATCTTTCATGGGATGCCACCCTTAAAAGGGGATTAATTTTGTGTGAGATAAAAACTAATTTTTGGCATGAGAAACCTAAGAGTGGGGATGTGAAAAGTTAAGAGTGGGTTGGACTGTCGTGTGTGAGAAACAGAGAAAGTGTTCTTCCTCTCGGGCGTAAGCTATGGGTTCTAGGATTTCAACTCTAGGTTTTGTGAGAAGAAAATATAAGAGTGAGTCTTATCCAATCTTCCACACTACCTCTTTCTCATAAAGCTTTATCTTCTGATCTAGAAGAATCTAGGAGATCCAAAGAAAGGAGCTTGGATCAGCCATCCAGAGCCCTCGACGTGAGCTAGCACTCTCACGAAGGAAGATCTGATCAGGGCTTCGAGTGGACGATCTGTAGAGGTCGGACGATCTGTGCAGTAGCTCAACAATAGTGAGAGCTTTGTACCATATCTACCAGCAGTGAAGATTATCTATCCATAAAAAAATGATGAGTTCTGAACTCAACCAATATGATCTAAAGGTTAAATCAGATTCAGGGCAACTATGTGATCGATGCAGTTTTTTATTTTATATCATATTTTATATATAAATTTTTTATGTCATAGATCCTTAATGGTAGTTTAGATCTGATCTAAGATATGTTTAGAAGATTAAAATATTTAATTTTTTATTATTTTGCTATAAAATTTTAAAAATATATCCTTTGAACTATCCATTTTTCCTTCAGATGGTATCAGAGCCAGTTTTCTTATGACATGAACTTTTTGTATATAATCTGATTTTAATTATTTAGATTAGATCTAAATAATTAATTTTAAATCTGAATAGTATAGTAATCTGATTGGATAGATCTTCGTAGCCATCCGATCATAAGAGAAATCAGGATTTCACAATCTTATTATCCATTCGATGGGATCTCCTATGACGTGTAGGGGTGCTACGCGATCTTTTTCATGATGATGAACAACCAAAAAAAATTTAAAATTTTATTTTAGATCTAAAATAATATATATTAAATTTAAAATTAGAGTCTTGATCATTAGATGATTGATTGTAAAAATATTTTACAAAATAGAAAATTATTTTCAAATACCAAACTCGAACCCATGTCAGTCCAAAACTTAATTGAGAATTAAGCGATTTAGATTTGAGAATCAAAGATCTAAAGCATTAATTTCATAATTCATGAGTTAATGGGTTAGCTCGAGTCAAGTCCATTTAACTGAGTTAGACCAAGGTTAGAAATCATTAATAATGGACCATATTAGTAATTGATCAAATCTAATTAAAAGTTAATTCTAATTGGATCAATTTTTTCTCTTGATCAATTTTAATAGTTATAGTTGGTCAAGTCCATATCTTCGATTAGACTAATATGGACTTTAATCATAGCTCTACGATCGAATCCAAGTCTATAAGTTGATCAAATTGAAAATGACTAATAAGTTGGCATCTAAGGTAGGTATGGCAGCTTTGATCGATGATCATTACTTGGGAGCTTCTCGCATAGATTGAGTCTATGTCGAGTTAATGGCATATCCCTCCCACCGATCTCACTTACTTGATCAATATGGTAAATCATATTTTGGTTAGATCACTTAATGATTGGAGTTGACCCATGCTAACAAGAAAATTAGAATGACTGATTTAGGTACTCCTAGTTCAACTTGTCTTGAGTCCTCTTCATGACTTGGTGAAGTCAGTGGGAGGATTTATGACTGGTTGGCTAGACCAGCTTTTGCCTAATCTTCTTTAATCTGACTTGGTGAAGTTAGTGGGAGGATTAAGATTAACTGGTCAAGTCTTTTCTCTTCTCTCAATTCAACTAATTAAATCTTCTAAAATTGTTAGGTCCCTAAAAATAAAAAAGTTATGATAATAACTAGATCATAGCCTCCCATTAAGTTGGATGATAATGAGTTCAACAATTTACTTGATCATTGGAGGTGCCATACATCTGGTGCTCATCTGGCTGTCAGAATTATTATTCATAATATGTTGATTTAGTTGTATCTTTCTGATAATGGTTAGGTTGGCCGAGCCACACTCGGGCCTGATCACTCATTTGTTAGATGTACTAAATTCTGGCATATTAATAGTTGGACCTAACTAGAACTTTTAGTGGAGGTGCCACATGCCTACTAAAGAGGTATCTGGGGCAAAATTGAATACTAAAAATTATTTGGTGAAATAATTAGTTAAGAACCTACCCATGGGTGCACAAGGGTTGGCCGAGCCACACTCGGACCCATGTGCAGTCTATGTGGATTCTAGTACCCACTAAAAATTAGTGTAATTCCTCAAATTGAAGGTAGAGGCTATCAATTCGAATAAAATAGTGAGAGAACCTTTAGACTAAAATTTATATCTTTAGGCTTAATCAATTCATATACTAATTAGGTTTTGATTTTTTTTTTATAGTTATGGCCACCACCTTGTCGCTCCAATCACTATTAGATAGTAATAAACTGATGGGATCAAATTTTGATAGCTGATATCGAAAGCTCAAAATTATCTTGGAACATGAATGGATCTTATATGTGTTGACAGATCCGGCATCCGAGGAGCTAGCTCCGAACGCACATAGCACGGTCAGAGATACTTATCAGAAGTGACTCAACGATCGAACTACAGTTCGTTGTATTATGCTGGCAGCAATGAATGATGAATTTAATCATCGTTTCGAGAATGCTCTATTACAGGACATATTGTAAATGTTGAACGACTCCTTTGACACACCCGACGATGTTGAGAGGCACAAGACTAGTTGTGCCATCTTCAATGCTCGAATGAGAAAAGGAGCATCAGTCACTGATCATATATTGTACATGATCGAGATGATTGAGCACCTAAGCAAGCTCGGCTTTCCCCTGCATGAGCAGTTGGAGAAAGATGCTATTTTGAACTCTCTGCCCAAGTCCTACCTCTCTTTTCTTGCTCATTTTTGAATGACAAAGTTTGCGGTCAACTATCACGATTTGCTGGGGTTACTGCAGAATTTTGACAAGGATCACTAGCTCCAGAAAGAGTCGGTGAATGTTGTTGGAGGGTCTTTTTCTAGATGTCAACCATTTAAGAAAGAGAAGAAGAACAAGAAGAACAAGAAAAAGATACAAAGTGTTGGGGCACCCAAGCTCTGTCAGATCAAGAAACTCAAGTTCGATCAGAGTCAGACAGAATACTTCTACTAGAAGAAGCAGGGGCACTGAAAGAGGAATTATCCTTAATACATTACCTCCCTAGATCCGAACAGACCAAGAAAGAAGCAAGTTGTTGCTGGACAAGATAATTGTATGATAACATCATGTAATTTCTCAATTTATGATTTTACTATCTGGATATTAGATACCGAAAGTCTTTTTAATATTTGCAATTTGTTGTAGGATCTGTAGGTCAGTAGGAGATTTGAAGAAGGCAAAAGGTTTCTTAATATTGGAGATGGAAGACCAGTTTCAGTTCTAGCATTAGGGACTATTAAGCTTGTAGTCAAGTCTAATGTAATTGTTCTAAGTGAATATCAATTTTGTCCTTCTTTTTTATTGAATATTATTTCTGTAGGCCTTTTGACTATGTACGGTTATGAAATTTTAATAAAAAAAATAATTTTAATATCATTATAAATGATGTTAATATGATGAATGGACAGCTGAATAATGATATTTATATATTATCACAATCTGTTAGTATAATGTACATATCCAGCAAACACTCTAGAATTAGTGATGTCTCCAATATCTATCTTTGGCATTGTAGGTTAGATTATGTTAACAAGAACAGAATAAACAGGTTGACATAAGAAGAAATTTTTGAAGTCAGTGATTGTGAATCACTCCCAACCTGTGAGTCCTATCTTCTTGAAAAAATGATCAAATTATCTTTTACTGAAAAAGATGAGCAAGCCAGTAAAGTTCTAGGTTTGATACATATTAAGGTATGTGGACCCATGAATACTAGTGTCAGAGGTGGATATTATTATTTCATTACGTTTACAGATGATCTATCGAGATATGGACACGTCTACTTAATAACACATAAGTTAGAATCATTTGAAATGTTCAAACGATTTCATAGTGAAGTAGAAAAATAAACTGAAAAGAGTATTAAAACTCTTCGGTCTGACCGAGGAGGAGAATACCTCTCCAGTGATTTCTGACATACTTAGAAGAGAATAGGATTCTCTCATAATGGATCCCTCCTAAAATACCACAGTATAATGATGTATCAGAAAAGAAAAATTGAACCCTGTTAGACATGGTTCAGTCCATGATGGGCTTTGCAAGTCTGTCGATCTCCTTTTGGGGATATGCACTCGAGTCAGCTTGTTATATTTTAAATAAAATTTTGAGTAAGTCTGTAAATAAAATACCACATGAGATGTAGATAGGGCGTAAGCCAGCACTCTCTCATCTTAGGATTTGAAAATTTTCGGCTTATGTCAAATATTTAAAAACTGACAAGCTTGGACCTAGGTCTGACAAGTGTCTATTTGTAGAGTATCCAAAAGAGACCAAGGGATATTACTTCTACCTTGCTGATGAACAGAAGATGTTCGTCAATAATAGGACAGTCTTTTTAGAAAAAGAGTTTCTTAGTGAAGGAACTAATATCTCAAAAATTGAACTTGATGAAGTTCGATTGGTAGAAGAACCGATACAATCTAGTAAACTCATAGAGTCAAACTTGATTAGATCAAATCTAAAATCTATTATAGAAATATCTTTAAGGAGATCTGATAGAGTACCGCATAAACCAGATAGATACTATGGTTTTAGTCCAGGATGGTGATCCAATTGAACTCGATGAGAACAATAAGGATTCGATCACCTATATGGATACGATGCAGAGGTCTAACTCTGATAAGTAGCTGAAAGCCATGAAATTCGAAATGAAGTCCATCAAAGTCAACAATGTATGGACATTGGTTGATTCACCTGAAGGGATAAAATTCATAGGGTGTAAGTGGATCTTTAAAAGGAAGAGGGGTGCAGATGAAAAGGTGGAGACCTATAAAACTTGTTTGATTGCCAAGGGTTACCGTCTGCATTATGGTATTAATTATGATGAGATATTTTTTCCTGTGACAATACTCAAGTCCATTCGGATCATGCGTGCGATAGCAGCATATCTGGACTATGAAATCTAATAAATAGATGTGAAAATAGTCTTCCTAAATGGAGAGCTAGAAGAAGAGGTGTATACGATATAATCTGAAGGTTTCATATCCACAGATGAGTTAAAGGTGTGCAAGCTTTAGAGGTCTGTCTATGGAATTAAGAAGGCATCTCAAAATTAGAACATGCATTTTGATAAAGTGATCAAAATGTATGGCTTCATTAAGAATGGAGAGGAACTCTGCATATACAAGTGGGTTAATAACTCGGTGATAGTATTTTTTATTTTGTATGTCGATGATATTCTCTTAATCGGAAATGACATCCCTGCATTACAAAAAATAAAAGTTTGGTTGTCATCACAGTTCTCCATAAAGGACTTGGGAGAAGCATCCTTCATCCTTGGGATGAAAATCTATAGAGATAGATCTAAAAGGTTGCTTGGATTATCCCAGTCGACGTACATTGATACTGTACTAAAAAGATTCAGCATGGAGAATTTCAAGAAAGGCTATCTTTCGAAAGGTCAAAAAATTTCTCTCTCGAAGAGTGAATGTCCGACAACTCCTCAAGAGAGAAAGCGTATGAGCAAAATTTTATATACTTCGACAGTGAGATCTATTATATATGCCATGATATGCACGAGACTGAATATGACATACTCACTAGAGATAGTGAGCAGATACCAATCCGATCTAAGTGAGAACCACTGGAAGGTCGTAAAGACCATCTTTAAGTATTTGAGAAATACTAAGGACCAATGGCTTATCTATGGAGAATCTGACTTAAAACTTATGGAGTTTACAGACTCTAATTTTCAGTCGGATCATGACGACAGTAAGAGCATATCAGGATATATTTATATCCTGAATGATGGAGCAATCTATTGAAAAAATTTCAAGCAGCACACCATAGCCGACTCTACATACGAGGCAAAATATATCGTGACATCTGATGCTGTGAAGGAAGATGTGTGGTTATGAAAGTTCATCAATGAGCTCTGAGTGGCACCCTCTCTTGATGGCCCTGTCTTGTTATACTGTGACAGCACTAATGTCATTGCTCAAGCAAACAAATCGAAGTCACATCAGCAGACCAAGCACATTCTGTGCCGCTACCACTTGGTCCGAAAGATTGTGGATCGAGGTGATGTCGAGCTTCAGAAGATCGATGAAAAGAAGAATTTGATCGATCTATTTACTAAAGCCCTCGGTGTCAAGGAGTTCGAAGACTACAAATTAAAGATGGGTATACGATACTGTACCGATTGACTTTAGTCCAAGAGGAAGTTATTGAGAATTATGTCCCAAAGTCAATCGTCAGTCTGTTGATGGTTGAGCTTATTATTATAATTATATATAAATTATTAAATTAAAAAATATTATTTAATTTTTTTAGCATTGTGTACATCTTATTTTGAACTCCTGTTATGTGATGAAGTCCTTAGGACTATTTGATTCGATATAGGAGGATATATCGTTTAGTCTTTAAATTTTAAATTTATGACCAAATGGTATACTATTATTAAAACGATAGCTATATCAAGTATAGGTCGTTGTATGCCATGTACGTTGATTGTCCTCTTAATCAAGGAGTGTAAAGATACTGGCATGGCATGCAAGTGAGACGTAGGAGTACATCTCACTGAATGTGACCATTTGCTGAGCACTCTGCTGTCAAGAGTAGCTCGCGAAGGATATGGATATAAGTGTCCCTCCGACCTGAGATCATCACGATGACTTGCAAGCAACTCACTGTGCTTTGATGCTGGACTACTTAAATTTTTAATTCAGTGATAAAAGATTTCTAGGCACAGTCAAATACTCACAAAGTTGGTGTGTGAGTCAAAATAGAACTGACCCCTCTGAATAAGTAGGAGTTAATGTATCAGTGTGTTTCAATTTAGTAAAATCTTGATCAGGATAATTCATGTGATGAATTTTAAAAATTAAAATATAATATAGATGATCATACTAGGGTTGACAGTTAAACCCTAGGTCACCTTGAGCATTTGGATCAAAGAGATAAATTATACGATAACCATTGTCAATAGGCTCTTGAATGATGCTTTGCAATCTTTCGACCTATCCGAACATCGGGTATCATTGCTAGATGGTCACTTTGATTGGTACAGAAAGATTATTCTTATATTATTGACTTAGGTTCGAACCTATGGGGTCATACTCAAATAAAATTTTTGACTGATCATATGGCTGATCAACGATTAAGAATCGTTCTAGGATAAAATAGTCAATTCGATTGATAATTAACCCTATGCAAAAATTATAATAAATTAATTTGCTAATTATTGATGAATTATAAGAGGATTGATTAGTAATTAGATTACTAATTAACTTAATTTGATTGAGCATTGAGTTTTAGGTCAAATCTAATTGAATTGGATTCAATTTGATTTGACCTGATTAGGTTATGAGATGACCTAATCGCTAAGGGTGTTCAATTTCTGATATGATCAAGACCTGAGCTTGATTAATTTTTGATTTGATTAGAATTTAATTAAAGCTATTTACTATCTAATTAGATTACTTTAGTGATCCAATTGGATTTAACCTAATTTGGTTGGATTAAGAATCTAATTGGATGAGAAAATAATTCGAATCCCTTGCACCTCCTTTCTCTGTGCCCTCTTATTTTTCACGTGAAAAATATTTTTATATAATTTTCTCATACCCAAAAGTCTTTTCTACATCCTCATCTGATTCTTTTTGAATTAGAAATTGGTTGGTTTAAATTTGAGTTCAAATGGGTTTGAACTTGAATGAAAACCTAGAGTCCAAATTGAGTTGGACTCTCCTCTTCACGCCACCACCTTTCTCTACGCATAAAATATTTTTGCATGAGATTTTTTACACTATTCTGATGTTGGTTGACCTCTCTCTGAGTTCATAAGATAAGAATATAGTTTGGTTTAAAATTTAATTCAAATTTAATTTGAATTGATGATAAGGATCAACTAACGTTTGAATTTGAACCGAAACTACCTCTTTCTTATCCTTATCTTTTATGGGATGCCACCTTTAAAAGGAGATCAATTTTGTATGAGATAAAGAGTGACTTTTGGCATGAGAAACCTAAGAGTGGGGATGTGAAAAGTTGAGAGTGGGTTGGGCTTCCGTGTGTGAGAAACAGAGGAAGTGTTTTTCCTCTTGGACATGAGCTGTGAGTTCTAGGGTTTCAAATCTAAATTTTGTGAGAAGAAAATACAAGAGTGAGTCTTGTACAATCTTCCACACCATCACCTCCTCATAAAGCTTCATCTTCTGATCTAGAGGAATATAGGAGATCCGAAGAAAAGAGCTTGGATCAGCCATCCAGAGCATTCGATGCAAGCTAGCACTCCCGCGAAGGAAGATCCGATCAGGACTTCGAGTGGATGATTTGTAGAGGCCGGACGACCTGTGCAACTGCTCGACATCAGCGAGAGCTTCATACCACTCCTATCAACAGTGGAGATCATCAACCCGTGAAAAGATGATGAGTTCTAAACTCAACCAATATGATCTAAAGGTTAGATAAGATTCAGGGCATCGATGTGATCGATGCAGTTTTTTATTTTATATCATATTTTATGTGTAAATTTTTTATGTCATAGATCTTTAATGATAGTTTAGATCTGATCTAAGATATATTTAGAAGATTAAAATAGTTAATCTTTTATTATTTCACTATAAAATTTTAAAAATACATACTTTGAACTATTCATTTTTCCTTTACTCATGACCATGGATCTAGACTCTTTTCTTCTAATCAAATCAAATTCATTATTAATCTTCTTTAGGATCTAGGAAACCCTAGGAGAGAAATAATTTAGAAAGATAATTATAGAGAGAGAAAGTAGAGAGAGAAGATAGGGAGAAAATGAATCTTCTAGCAAGAGAGTCAGATTCTAGAGAGAGACTCAAGATTAGAGATGAGAGAGAGGGAAGAAAGAGGACCACGGCGAGAGAGAGTCTTTTTCTTTTTTTTTTCTTTTCTTCTTTTTCTTTCTTTTCTTTTCCTTTTTCTCTTTCTTCCTTCTTCTTCTTCTTCTTCCTTCATTTAAACAAAATAGGGGACCGTGGTCCCCCTTCTTCTCCTTCCTGATCCCATGGAAGTCTCGCTCGGGAATGGCAAGTGGGGCTTCAACCTAGGGCGGCACAGCTGTGGCCCCCTGATCGAAGCTCGTCGGTGATGGATGGCGTCAGATGGCCTCAGGACACAAAAAAAAAATATGGATAGCTGAAAAAAGGTTTCAAAAATCTAATTTTTACTCCAAAAATCAATAGATAAAAATCAAAAAATCTTGACTAAATTCTAAGAAGAAATCAAAGAGATGGTTTCTCGATGGATTACCTTACTTTTGGTCATATTTAAGGCCTTGATTCCATCAGCATGAAGAGATTCATCCAAAATTAATAAAGAAAAAATGAGAGAAAAATTGATGAGGGAGATAGGGATCTCAGCATCTTCTTGATGGTGGATGCTCACGGACGGGAGGGAACGAGGGTCTCCTCTTATAGAGGAGCCCTAGAGTTTGGTTCAAACTCCCTTTCATCGGAGAAGAGGACTCCCGTCAAGAGTCTTCTTCCCGTTGTTTCTGTTTTTTTTTTTTAATGCTTCAAAATCTGTGCAAAGGTCTTGTTGGGTCCTATTTGAAATGGGCTGGATGAAATTGGATCAGGATATTATGGTACCCCTACATCTCACTTGCATGTCATGCCAATATCTCCACACTCCTTAGTTAAGAGGATAACCATCCCATATGACATACAATGACCTACACTTGATATAGCTATCATCCTAATAATAGCATATCATTTGGCCATGAACTAGAATTTAAGAACTAAATGATATATCCTCCTATATCGATTCAAATAGTCTTAAGGACTTCATCACAAAACATGAGTTCAAATAAGATGTACATAGAGTGATGAGAAAATTAAATAATATTTATTATTCAATAATTCATATACAATTACAATAATTAGCACAACCGTCAAAGACTGATGATTGACTTTGGGACATAATTTTTAACAACTCTCACTTAGATTAAAGTCAATCGGTATAGTATCGTATACCCATTTTTGATTTATAATCTTTGAACTCCTTGACATCGAGGGCTTTAGTAAATGAGTCGGTCAAGTTCTCCTTTCCATCGATCTTCTGAAGTTCGACGTCACCTTGATCTACGATCCCCTGGATCAGGTGGAAGCGACGTAGAATGTGCTTGGTCTGTTGATGTGACTTTGGTTCCTTCGCTTGAGCAATGGCATCGTGCTATCGCAGTACAACAAGATGGAGCCATCGAGGGAGGATACCACTCCGAGCTCATGGATGAACTTCCGTAACTACACGCTTTCTTCGCAGCATCGGATGCCGCGATATATTTCACCTCGCATGTAGAGTTGGCCATGGTGTGCTGCTTAAAATTTTTTTAATAGATTGCTCCATCATTCAAGGTATAAATATATCCCGACATGCTCTTACTGTCATCATGATCCGACTAAAAATTAGGATCCGTAAACTCCACAACTTTTAAGTCAGATTCTTCATAGATAAGCCACTAATCCTTAATATTTCTTAAATACTTAAGGATGATCTTTATGACCTTCCAGTGGTTCTCACCTGGATTGGACTGGTATCTGCTCACTACCCCTAGTGAGTATGCCATATTCGATCTCGTATATATCATGGCATACATAATAGATTTCACTGTCGAAGCATATAATATTTTACTTATATGCTCTCTCTCTTGAGGAGTTATCGGACAATCACTCTTCGAGAGAAAATTTTTTTGACCTATCGAAAGATAGCCTTTCTTGAAATTCTCCATACTGAATCGTTTCACCACAGTATCAATGTAAATGGACTGAGATAATTCAAACAATCTTTAGATCATCTCTATAGATTTTTATCCCAAAGATGTAGGATGCTTCTCCCAAGTCCTTCATGGAGAACTGTGATTACTGTCAAATTTTTATTCTCTGTAATGCAAGAATGTTATTTTTGATTAAGAGAATATCATCCACATACAAAATAAGAAATACTATCACAGAGTTATTAATCTACTTGTATATGCAGCATTCTTCTTCATTCTTAATGAAGCCATATATTCTTATTACTTTATCAAAATATATGTTCCAACTCCGAGATACTTGCTTAAGTTCATAAATGGATCTTTAAAGCTTGCACACCTTAGACTCATCTGTGAATATGAAATCTTTAGATTGTATCATATATATCTTTTCTTCCAGCTCTCTATTTAGAAAGGCTATTTTTACATCCATCTGTCAGATTTTATAGTCCAGATATGCTGCTATCACAAGCATAATTCGAATGAACTTGAGCATTGCCACAGAAAAAAATAAATCATCATAATCAATACTACAATACTGATGGTAATCTTTGGCAACCAGACGAGCTTTATAGATCTTCACCTTTCCACCTGCGTTTCTCTTTCTTTTGAAGATCCACTAACACTCTATGGGTTTTATCTCTTCAGGTGGGTCAACTAATTTTTTCATACATTATTGACTTTCATGGACTTTATTTCGAATTTCATGGCTTCTAGCTACTTGTCGAAGTCAGATCTCTTTATTGCATCTATGTAGGTGATCGGATCCTCGTTATTCTCATCGAGTTCAACTGGATCACCATCTCGGATCAAAAAATTATAGTATCTATCCGATTGACATGATACTCTATCGGATCTTCTTAAATATATTTCTACAATAGGTTCTAGATTTGATCTAATCAAATCCAACTCTAGGATTTACTAGATTGTGTCGATTCTTCTACCGATCGAATTTCATCAAGTTCAATCTTTGAGGTATTAGTTCTTTTTCCAAGGAACTCTTTTTTTAGAAAGACTACCCTATTGCTGACGAATACTTTTTGTTCATCAGCAAGATAGAAGTAATACCCCTTGGTCTCTTTTGGATACCCTATAAATAGACACTTATCATACCTAGATCTAAGCTTGTCAGTTTTCAAACGTTTGACATAAGTTGGACACCTCCAAACCCTAAAGTAAGAGAGTACTGGCTTACATCCTGTCTATATCTCATGTGATGCTTTACTTACAAACTTAATCAAAATTTTATTTAAAATATAATAAGCCAACTCGAGTGCATATCCTCAAAAGGAGATCAGTAGATTTGCAAAGCCCATTGTGGATCGAACCATGTCTAATAGGGTTCGATTCCTCCTTTTCGATACACCATTATGTTGTTGTGTTTCAGGAGGAGTCTATCGTGAGAGAATCCTATTCTCTTCTAAGTATATCAGAAATACATTGGAGAGGTATTCACCTCCTCAATCGGATCGAAAAGTTTTAATACTCTTCCCAATTTATTTCTCTACTTTATTATGGAATCGTTTAAATATTTTAAATGATTCTGACTTATGTGTCATTAAATAGACGTACCCATATCTCGATAGATTATCTATAAATATAATAAAATAATAATATCCATCTTTGATACTCATATTCATGGATCCACATACATCAGTATGTATTAGATCTAGAACTTCACTAGTTTGCTCATCTTTTTCAGTAAAAGGTGACTTGGTCATTTTTCGGAGAAGACAAGATTCACAGGTAGAAAATGATTCATAATCATTGACTTCTGTTGGTGCAAAAATCTGCTTGCATCGGAGAAGCTGGAGTCAAGGGAGTTGCGGTCGCCGTCGGGACCTGCAAAAGAAGTCTAAACCGAAGGTGGGGTTGCTCCGGCAAGACCCTCCGACGCTCAAGTCAGTTCTCTGCCTCAACAAGAATGGAGTGCTCGAACAAAAATTTTAGCAGAGTTTTTAGGTAAAAACGAGAGCTTATAGAATAACGTATCTGGGGTTCCCCTTTTATAGACGGAGGGGGCAACAAATTGATAGCGACGCCTGTAACCGTCTGGTAGTGGACCGCCCAGAGTCAAGAGGATTTTATTGCGGAGGGTAGTGGGGTGGATCCGTGGCCATTACCGAGGCGTGCCACGTGGAGTCGACCACGAGAAGCGGAGCGGCGTCCGTTGTCGCGACTTGCCAGAGGATAGGAGAATCACGCGGTATCTGTCGCAAGAAGTGGAGCAGGGTCGTGGAATGCTGGAGCCACGTGGGATCTGCCGCAGGGAGTGGGACAGAGCCGTGGAGTGATGGAGCTGCGTGGGATCTGCCGCAGGGAATGGAGCAGAATCGCGGCTGTTACTGCAGCGCGCCAGGGGGCGGAGGTCTGTCGGCTGAAGTCCAGCTGGAGTGTCTGGCAAGAGGAGCTCGAAATCCAGCTTTTGTAGGGGTTCGGACGGAGTCTTCCTTTAGTCACAGTCGGGGATGGAGCCCGGCTCCCGTAGGAGCCCGGGCAGAATCTTCCTGTAGTTAGGTGCGAAGTTCGGCTCCCGTAGGAGTCCGGACGGAGCTTACCGGCAGTTGAAGTTGGCGACGGAGCCCGGCTCCCGTAGGAGTCCGGGCGGAGTCCTCCTTGCGGTTGAAGTCGTGGGTGGAGCCCGGCTCCCGTAGGAGTCCGGGCGGAGTCCCCCTTGGAGTCGTGGATGGAGCCCGACTCCCGTAGGAGTCTTTTCGAATCGGGGCGATACGAAGGGACCCTTCGAAATTCCCGCCGGTACATTGGCCCAGGTACGGTGCCATAATGGCCCTGCCAATCCGTCAGCCGCTTTTAGCCGCCTGTCGGGGGGAGTGGGACACGTGTCGGGCACGGGCTGGCCTGGGGGGATTCGCGATCATTATGGCGTCGGATCTCAGGGTCCATTTAAACCCGTCCTTCCACCTTTAGGGGCCTTATTCTGTTCCAGAGTTCAACCACTATCTGCCCTTCCTTCGAGAGCCCTGTTTCTGTTGGCGTCTTCTCGGGCCATAGGCGCCCTTCAAGTCGTCCCTGTCCTCGCCCCTCTGCATCCCTCAGAGCGATCTTGGTTAGTCCCAGCACCTTCATCTTTCTTCCCGCCACTTAGGGGCCTCTTCTTCGCCATTATTTTTTTGTATTCCTCTGAGTTAGTTTTCTGTGACCTCTCGCCCCTTATCCTGTCTGTCTTTTTCGAGATCTTTAGAGTCCTCATTCGAAGTTATTCAAAATATCATCCGGCTCTTCCGCTCCCAGCGGCTCTGGGAGTTCTTCCGCCTCAAACCCCCAGGTCCCTCGCTCTGTAGACGAACCCGCGTCTGGGGCTGGGCTCTGCCCGAGTTTTGCGCCGGGCGCCATTCCATGCTCTCTGACTCTGGAGGAGCTCCTTCTGATAAGGGTTCAGTATGGAGTTCCTCCGGAGTACGACCTGGAGCTGTCTGTCCCCTCTGACCGGGCCAGCACTCCCCCACCCGGTCGTTTTTGCCTGTATCAGGAGGCGTTCCGTGCCGGACTCTGGCTTCCGCTTCCGTCCTTTGTTGTCGCCCTCTTCTGCTTCCTAGACATCTCCTTGGCTTCTGTTGCTTCAAATTCTTTTAGGTTTTTGATAGGGTTTCTCTCTTTTTGCCACGTAGTCGAGGTCCAACCGTCCCTCTCCCTGTTTAGGCACTTCTATACCTTCAAGTGTCATCCTTCGGTGAAGGACTGATGGTACTTCTTCCTCAGTTCGGCAAGAAGGGGTTGCTGAAAGGTGCCCCTTCTTCAATCCACAATTGGAAGGAAAAATATCTCTTCGTCCACTGCCCGACCCTGAGGCTGGGCCTGCCCCCTTGGGGCTCTCTGAGGGATTCTGTCCGTCGGGCCCCCAGCCTGGGGGAGGATGACCTCCAGGCTGCCCGGAAGCTTCTCGCCTATTCCGCTCCTTCCCTTCCCAATCTTCTGAGGGAGCAATTTCTGTTCAACATTGGCCTGAGCCCCCAGGATCCTGCGAGTACTTCATCTTTTCCTTTCTCTTCTTTTCTTCTGTTCTTCTTCTTTCTTCTCTCTTTTTTTTTCTTTTTCTCTTTTTTTCTTTCTTTTTCTTTTTTTTTTCTGATTTCTCTCCTCTTTCTCTTCTTCTTTTCTCTTTTTTTTTTTAAGGGATGGACGTCGAAGCAGCACGGATGCTTGCCAGGGGCCTCAAGGCCCACAAAAGAAAGGGTGCTGCGGCCGTCGGATCGGCAAAGAGGGCCAGGGCGGAGGAGTCGAGCTTGGTTGCGCCCGTCCAGGTGGCTCCAGCGATCGACATTCCCTCGGATGCCGAACCTACGACCCCCCGGGCCTCTTCGAGGAGTCCACCGACTGGGGCTCCCGCTTCAGGGGTCTGCCCCATGGAGGCGCCCGTAGTCGAGAGGGGGAAGAGAAGGAAGTCGGTGGCCCGCAGGGTGAGTAGCCGTCGAGCCACCACTGATGAGTCCCTCTGTTTCGAGGAAGAGCCGGAGAATCCCTTCAATGACAGGGACTTGATCAGGCGGTTAATCGACGGCTGCATCCTGCCGGAGGTCGTCGAGAGGATCGACCGCGTCGATCCTGAGCAGCGGGTTTGGGACTCCCTAGGGTCCTTCCTCGAGGTAATCAAATCTCTATTTAACCGGCTATTTGACCCCTGTTCCGACCCCTTTGTCGCCCTTGCAGATTGGGCACCAGCTCCTCACCAATATCGAGGCGATAAATCGGGCGAGGAGGGATGCCGTCCAGGTGGAGGAGCGCTGCCGGGCCGAGGTTGTCCGCCTTAAAGAAAAGGCAGCCGAAGTAGTCGCCCTCCAAGAGGCCCTGGAAAGAGAGAAACAAGCCCGGGAGGAGGAGAAGCAGACCTTGGAGGAGTCAGCGAGAAAGGCGGAGGCCGAGGTCACCAACTTGACTGAGCAGATTCCAGTCCTGGTCTCGGAGGCCAGGGTCCTTACGGTAGAGGAATTCAAGACCTCCGCGGAGATGAGGGACCTGAATGTCCAATTCGGCCAGGAGGCATTCATCAAGGGGTTCGAGCTCTGCCAAGAGAAGGTGGCCAGAAAATTTTCGAAGCTCGACCTCAGCTTCCTAGGTGAGGAGTCCGAAGACGAGGCCGGTCCCTCGCCCGCTACCACTGCTATCACAGCCCCCTTTCCAGGGACGTCGAGTTCTCCAACCCCTGCCCCTGAGGTCTGAGACCTCCGACCTTGTATTTTTATTTCATCATAATTTTTTTTTTCTTTTTGTCTTTAAGAATCATCCAATCAATAAAGTTGAATTTCTTATCGTGGGTGGCTTCTCCCTCCTCCCCTTCTTCCCTCTGCTTTTCTTCCTGCGATGAGTCGTGTTTTGATGCTTTTGTCTTCCGATGGCAGTGTCTCGCAGAAGCACTTCCCCTGCCCCTGGGGATCCCGCTGAAGTCGACGATCTAGTGGCTGAAGAGGGAAGTCCTTCACTTGACCAAAAAGTCAAAGAAGATGGAAGGCGAGCTTCGCAGATTGAGAGAAGGTCATTCTGAAGCCACCGCAGAGGCCACCCACTTTCAGAATCTCCACGTGAAGGGGATCATAGAGTATAGCCGGAGGAAGACGGATTTCACGAAGGAGCTTGAGGAATGCAAGAAGAGCGCCAGCGATCGCATTTGGGCTCAAGCCGTCAAGATTAGCGCCCTCAAGGTGGAACTGTCGGCTGCGATGGAGAAGATCGGCCAGCTGGGAGGAAGTTCGTCCCGGCTCTTGGCTCGGGCCGACAGCGACCGGGAGTGGTCGAAGAAGGTCTCCGACCTTCAGCAGCAGCTTCAGGATGCCGAGGTGAGCTACGACGTGCATCGGGCCGGTTGGCGCAGGCAGGTAGAGGAATATAAAGGGAGACTCAGGACAGCGACCGACGAAGTCGCCCGTCTTCAGAAGCAGCTGGCTGACAGGGCTCAGCTGACTTCTGCCCAGGATTCTAATGAACTCCAGTCCCTGAGAGGAACCGTCGAAGGGCTTTCTATCGCCCTCGGAGAAAGGACGGCTGAGCTGCAGCAATTGAAGATCCAGCTGGCATACGAGCAGCAGTCCGTTGCGGATGCAAAGGTAGAATCTGAGGTCCTGAGAAAGAGGCATCGAGAGGCAGAGACCGAGAGCCAGCGACTTCGTCGGGCGCTCCAGGACGTGCTGTAGAGAAGGAGAGAGCTAGAAGAAAAAATTGAGAATCTAAGGCAGGCCTGGATGAGGGGTGGAGCAGATAATTCTAGGTCGGAGGGAGCAGAGCTTCCCTAGGGCTCTTTTCGTCCTTCTGTCCTTTCATGTATATATTTTCCTTTTGTTGTTTCGTCCTGCTTTTGTCGTTTTGCTTTTCTTTCCTTGGCCTTTCGGGCTTTGTAGTGTGTATTTCGAAAATGAAATAAAAAGAGGATTTTGTGTTACCTCGTCCGTGCGTTATATTAAATTATCGTCCGTCGAACTTTTCTTATCGTTCGACTTGTCTGATGTTGACGTCGTTGGGAGGCGTCCAGTCGTCGATACGTTGGCTTGCCTTCCTCGTCGTTTATGGCCGCAAGCTCGAGCTTGGCGGTCCGAACTCTGCATTACTTTGGGAACGTCGCTGTCTTCTTGACCTGTGTCGAGAGCCTTCTTAGAGGCCGGGGGGGTTTGGTGGGAACTCTCCGTCTTTGTTGAGATGAGGTTCTTTAGGTCTTTGGTGTGGTTCGTCCTTTATCTGTTTTCATCGTAGCTCATCGCTCTTCCTCTTTAATTTTTCTCCTCTTTCTAGAGTGAGGGCCCTCCCCTCGCTTTTTGCGGGGTTGCGTAGGAGTGTGGAGGTACCACTGAGGGGCCTTTTCCCTTCATCCGATCTTGTCGGGCGGTCGGGTTTCGTCACCATCAGGACGAGGTTCTCCTTCCGTTCCCACGGGGGCACGTAAGGGCCATCGCCAGGATCTCTCCCCCCAATCCGGTCTAAAAGAACCGGACCTTCGACTTTGCTCATGTCAGGATGAGGTTCTCCTCCTGTTCCTGACATGGCTGTGGGGGCACATTAGGGCGCTGTAAGGCCTCTCCCCCATCCGGTCTAAAAGAACCGGGCCTTTGACTTTGCTCATGTCAGGACGAGGTTCTCCTCCTGTTCCTGACATGGCTGTGGGGGCACGTTAGGGCGCTGTATGGCCTCTCCCCCATCTGGTCTAAAAGAACTGGGCCTTTGACTTTGCTCATGTCAGGATGAGGTTCTCCTCCTGTTCCTGACATGGTTGTGGGGGCACGTTAGGGCGCTGTAAGGCCTCTCCCTCCATCCGGTCTAAAAGAATCGGGCCTTCGACTTTTCTCATGCCAGGACGAGGTTCTCCTCCTGTTCCTGACATGGCTGTGGGGGCGCATTAGGGCGTTGTAAGGCCTCTCCCCCAATCCGATCTCGAGATAATCGGACTTTCATTTTAGGTATGTTAGGATGAGATTCTCCTCCCGTTCCTAACATAACTATATTTTAGGCGTTTGAAGGGGTTATACCCAGCCGTGACAAATCCATGCCAAATGGGAAGAGCATGTCAAGTAGAGAGAAATTTAGATTCAAGGTAAAATCGTAAGTGATACATTTACAGGTTTCCCGAGTTTCACGGTTGCGGGAGGTCTGCTCCTCCTTGAGGCCCTCCGGCGATGGAGTCGATGGTCCCGACGGGAGGCCGATCTCTGGGCTGCTCCTCCCTTCTTGGCGGTTCAGGTTGCGGAAGGGCCCTTGGCCGATCTCCTCTACCCTCAGGCCGGCGTCGGATGAACCTGTCAAGTCGACCTCACCGGATGAGCTCCTTGATCTCGTCTCGGAGCTGGATGCATTCCTCCGTGTCGTGGCCGTGGTCACGGTGGTAGAGACAGAACTTGTTGGGATTGCGCTTTTCGGGGTGTGTGCGCATCCTCTCCGGCCTAGGGAGCTGCTCCCTGACCTCCATCAGTACCTGGGTCTTCGAGGCATTGAGGGGGGCGTAGTTGCGAAACCTTCCCGATGGAGAACCCCATCGAACCCCACGATCCAGACTCCTCTGCCTGCGCACCCGGGGTGGAGTATGGGCACGCTTGTGCCCAAGGGGATCGAGAATGCGGTCGGGCTTCTCTCGACCTTTTTTCGACTGCGGGCTTACTCGAGTCTCCCGCCTGCCGCTCTCTCGCTATCTCTTCATCCTTCATTTTGAAGGCTTCTTCCGCTCGGGCGTATCCTTCAGCCCGAGCCAACAAATTAGTAAAATTTCTGGGGTATTTCTTCTCCAGGGAGAACAAAAGGTCATTCTTCTAAAGGCCGCCCTTCAGAGCGGCCATTGCGACTGATTGGTCCAAGTTCCAGACCTCCAGCACCGCGACGTTGAAATGGTTGATGTAGGCCCGAATGGACTCCCCTTCTCTCTGCTTGATATTGATGAGGGACTCCGAATCCTTCCGGAGGCGCCGGCTGCTGACAAAATGGATCACAAATTGGAGGCTCATTTGATCGAAGAAAAAGATGGTACCCGATTTCAGAGCCGAGTACTAGTTTCTTGCCGCTCCCTTCAAGGTGGATGGGAAGGCCCGGCATAGAATGGCGTTGGGAGCACCGTGAAGCAGCATCATCGCCGGAGCCTGAGATCTGGCCGCGGAGGCCGTGGATCGTCATGTGGACGCCTTGCGGGGAGGCATCGAGCAAGGACCAAGTGGAGAAAGGAGGGGGGAGGGGACACCGGAAGAGATGCCCGGGGGTGGTCTCATTGAGCGCTCCTTTAAGAACAAGGATACTGCGAAGACACAGCCCCTTCCTCTAGCGCCAATCCTGTTGGTGCAAAAATCCGCTTGCACCGGAGAAGCGAAGTCAAGGGAGTTGCGGTCGCCGTCGGGACCTGCAAAAGAAGTCTAAACCGGAGGTGGGGTTGCTTCGGCAAGACCCTCCGACGCTCAAGTCAGTTCTCTGCCTCAACAAGAATGAAGTGCTCGAACAAAAATTTTAGTAGAGTTTTTAGGTAAAAATGAGAGCTTATAGAATAACGTATCTGGGGTTCCCCTTTTATAGACGGAGGGGGCAACAAATTGATAGCGACGCCTGTAACCGTCTGGTAGTGGGCCGCCCAGAGTCAGGAGAAATTTATTGTGGAGGGTAGTGGGGTGGATCCGTGGCCATTACCGGGGCGTGCCACGTGGAGTCGACCACGAGAAGCGGAGCAGCGTCCGTTGTCGCGACTTGCCAGAGGATAGGAGAATCGTGCGGTATCCGTCGCAGGAAGTGGAGCAGGGTCGTGGAATGCTGGAGCCACGTGGGATCTGCCGCAGGGAGTGGGGCAGAGTCGTGGAGTGATGGAGCTGCGTGGGATCTGCCGCAGGGAATGGAGCAGAATCACAGCTGTTACTGCAGCGCGCCAGGGGGCGGAGGTCTGTCGGTTGAAGTCCGGCTGGAGTGTCTGGCAAGAGGAGCTCGAAATCTGACTTTCGCAGGGGTTCGGATGGAGTCTTCCTTTAGTCACAGCCGGGGACGGAGCCCGACTCCCGTAGGAGCCCGGGCGGAATCTTCCTGTAGTTTGGTGCGAAGTCCGGCTCCCGTAGGAGTCCGGACGGAGCTTACCGGCAGTTGAAGTTGGCGATGGAGCCCGACTCTCGTAGGAGTCCGGGCGGAGTCCTCCTTGCGGTTGAAGTCGTGGGTGGAGCCCGGCTCCCGTAGGAGTCCGGGCGGAGTCCCCCTTGGAGTTGTGGATGGAGCCCGGCTCCCGTAGGAGTCTGGGCGGAGTCTTTCTTGGCGTCGTGGACGAAGCCCGGCTCCCGTAGGAGTCCGGATGGAGTCTTCCTAGGCGTCGTGGATAGAGCCTGGCTCCCGTAAAAGTCCGGGCGGAGTCTTCCTGCAATTAAAGTTAGGTGCGAAGTCTGGCTCCCGTAGGAGTCCGGACGGGGCTTACCGGCGGTTGAAGTTGGCGACGGAGCCCGGCTCCCGTAGGAGTCCGGGCGGAGTCCTCCTTGCGGTTGAAGTCGTGGGTGGAGCCCGGCTCCCGTAGGAGTCCGGGCGGAGTCCCCCTTGGAGTCGTGGACGGAGCCCGGCTCCCGTAGGAGTCCGGGCGGAGTCTTTCTTGGCGTCGTGGACGGAGCCCGGCTCCCGTAGGAGTCCGAGTGGAGTCTTCCTTGGCGTCGTGGATGGAGCCCGACTCCCGTAGGAGTCCGGGTGGAGTCTTCCTGCAATTAAAGTTAGGTGCGAAGTCTGGCTCCCGTAGGAGTCCGGACGAGGCTTACCGGCAGTTGAAGTTGGCGATGGAGCCCGGCTCCCGTAGGAGTCCGGGCGGAGTCCTCCTTGTGATTGAAGTCGTGGGTGGAGCCCGGCTCCCGTAGGAGTCCGAGCGGAGTCTCCCTTGGAGTTATGGATGGAGCCCGGCTCCCGTAGGAGTCCGGGCGGAGTCTTCCTTGGCATCGTGGATGGAGCCCGGCTCTCGTAGGAGTCCGGGCGGAGTCTTCCTTGGCGTCGTGGACGGAGCCCGGCTCCCGTAGGAGTCCGGGCGGAGTCTTCCTGCAATTAAAGTTAGGTGCGAAGTCCGGCTCCCGTAGGAGTCCGGACGGGGCTTACCGACGGTTGAAGTTGGCGACGTAGCCTGGCTCCTGTAGGAGTCTGGGCGGAGTCCTCCTTGCGGTTGAAGTCGTGGGTGGAGCCCGACTCCCGTAGGAGTCCGGGCGGAGTCCCCCTTGGAGTCGTGGATGGAGCCCGGCTCCCGTAGGAGTCCGGGCAGAGTCTTCCTTGGCATCGTGGATGGAGCCTGGCTCCCGTAGGAGTCTGGGCGGAGTCTTTCTTGGCGTCGTGGACGGAGCCCGGCTCCCGTAGGAGTCCGGGCGGAGTCTTCCTGCAATTAAAGTTAGGTGCGAAGTCCGGCTCCCGTAGGAGTCCAGACGGGGCTTACCGACAGTTGAAGTTGGTGACGGAGCCCGGCTCCCGTAGGAGTTCGGGCGGAGTCCTCCTTGCGGTTGAAGTCGTGGGTGGAGCCCGACTCCCGTAGGAGTCCGGACGGAGTCTCCCTTGGAGTCGTGGATGGAGCCCGGCTCCCGTAGGAGTCCGGGCGGAGTCTTCCTTGACGTCGTGGATGGAGCCCGGCTCCCGTAGGAGTCCGGGCAGAGTCTTCCTTGGCGTTGTGGATGGAGCCCGGCTCTCGTAGGAGTCCGGGCGGAGTCTTCCTGCAATTAAAGTTAGGTGCGAAGTCCGACTCCCGTAGGAGTCCGGACGGGGCTTACCGGCGGTTGAAGTTGGCGACGGAGCCCGGCTCCCGTAGGAGTCCGGGTGGAGTCCTCCTTGCGGTTGAAGTCATGGGTGGAGCCCGACTCCCGTAGGAGTCCGGGCGGAGTCCCCCTTGGAGTCGTGGATGGAGCCCGGCTCCCGTAGGAGTCCGGACGGAGTCTTCTTTGGCGTCGTGGACGAAACCCGGCTCCCGTAGGAGTCCGGACGGAGTCTTCCTTGGCATCGTGGACGGAGCCCGGCTCCCGTAGGAGTCCGGGTGGAGTCTTCCTTGGCATCGTGGATGGAGTCCGGTTCCCGTAGGAGTCCAGACGGAGTCTTCCTTGGCGTCGAGGATGGAGTCCGGCTCCCGTAGGAGTCCGGACGAGGTCTTCCTTGGCATCGTGGACGGAGTCCGGATCCCGTAGGAGTCCGGGCAGAGTCTTCCTTGGCGTCGTGGACGGAGCCCGACTCCCGTAGGAGTCCGGGCGGAGTCTTCCTTGGCGTCGTGGACGGAGCCTGGCTCCTGTAGGAGTCCGGACGGAGTCTTCTTTGGCATCGTGGACAGAGCCCGCAAGGGTCAATCCCGCTGAGAACTTCGGCCGTGGGTATTTTATACCCAACAACTTCAAAGATTTTTTCTTGAGTTAACCTATTTATTTTATTCTCGTTAACATGATCTAACCTACAGTACCAAAGGTAGATGTTGGTGACATCATCAATTCTAGGATATTTGCCAGGTGTGTACATTACACTAACAGATTGTGATAATATATAAATTTTATTATTCAACTGTCCATTCATTACATTAACACCATTCATAATGATATTAAAAATATTTTTTTATTAAAATTTTATAATCGTACATAGCCAAAAGGCCTACAGAAATAATATTCCATAAAAAAGATGGACAAAAGTAACATTCACTAAGAATAATTACATTGGACTTGAATACAAGCTTAATGATCCCTAATGCTAGAACTGAAACTGATCTTCCATCTCCAACATTAAGGAATCTTTCGCCTTCTTCAAATCTACTACTGACTTATAGACCTTGCAACGAATTGTAAATATTAAAAAAACTTCTGATATCTAATACCTAGGTAGTAGAATCATAAATTGAGAAATTATGAGGTGTTATCATATAATTATCTTGTCCAATAATAGCTTGCTTCTTTCTCGAACTGTTCAAATCAAGAGAGGCAATGTACTAAGGATAATTTCTCTTTCAATGCTCTTATTTCTTGCAGTAGAAGTATTCTGCTTGACTCTGATCGAACTTAGATTTGATTTGATCAGACTTGAGTGCCCCAGCACTTTGCACTCTTTTCTTATTCTTCTTGTTCTTTTTCTCTTTCTCAAATGGTCGACATCTATAAGAAGACCCTCCCACCATATTCACCGACTCTTTGTGGAGCTGGTGATCCTTCTCAAAGTTCTATAGTAACCCCAACAAACTATGGTAGTTGACTACTGGCTTTGACATTTGATAATGAGTAAGGAAAGGGAGGAAGGATTTGGGTAGAGAGTTCAGAATGGCATCCTTCCCCAATTGCTCATGCAAAAAAGAGTCGAGCTTGCTCAAGTGCTCAATCATCTCGATCATGTACAATACATAATTAGTGACTGATGCTCCTTCTCTCATTCGAGCATTGAAGATGGCACAACTTATTTTGTGCCTCTCAACATCATCGGGCGTGTCAAAGGACTTGTTCAACATTTGTAACATGTCCTGAGGCTGAGCATTCTGGAATCGATGGCTAAACTTATCATTCATTACCATCAGCATAATGCAACAAATCATAGTTCGATCATTGAGCTACTTCTGATAAGTGTCTCGAAATGTACTGTAGGCATTCGGAGTTGGCTCATCAGATGTCGGATCTATCAGCACGAACAAGATCCATTCGTGCTTCAGGATTATTTTTAGCTTTCGATACTAACTATGAAAATTTGATCCTATCAATTTATCTTATCTAATAGTGATTGAAGCGATAAGGTAGTGACCATAACTGCAAAAAGAAAAACCAAAATCTAGTTAGTATATGAATTGATTAAGCCTAAAGATATGGACTTTAGTCTAAAGGTTCTCCTATTATTTTATTCGAATGGATAGCCTCTACCTCTAATTCGAAAAATTACACTAATTCTCTAGCGGGTACCAGAATCCTCATAGACTGCACATGGGCCCGAGTGTGGCTCGACCAACCTCTATGCACCTATGGGTAGGTTCTTAACCAATTGTTTCATCAAATAATTTTTGACATTCAATTTTACCCCAAACACCTCTTCAACAGGCATGTGGTATTTCCATTGAAAGTTCTGGTTAGGTCCAACCATTAACATATCAAAATTTAGTGCATCTGACAAATGAATGACTAGGCTCGAGTGTGGCTCGACCAACCTGACCATCATTAGAAAGATAACTAAATCAACATATTATGAAGGATAATTCTAACAACCAGATGAGCACCAGACGTGTGGCACCTCTAATGATCATCTAAACTATTGGACACGTTATCATCTAACTTAATAGGAGGCTATGATCTAGTTATCGTCTTAACTATTTCATTATTAGGGATCTAATAATTTAAGATGATTTAATTGGATGAAATGAAAGATGAAAAAGATTTGATCAGTTAATCTTAATCCTCTCACTGATTTCACTAAGTCAGATTAAAGAAGACTAGGCTTAAGCTGGTCCAGCCAACTAGTCATAAATCCTCTCACCGACTTCACCAAGTCATGAAGAGAACTTTAGATAAGTTGAACTAGGGGCACCTAAATCAGCTATACTGATTTCCTAGTTAGCATGGGTAAACTCCAATCATTAAGTGATATGATCAAAATATGATTCACCATGTTGGCTAGGTAAGTGAGATCGATGGGAGGGATATGTCATTAACTCCATATAGACTCAATCTATGCTAGTAGCTCTCAATTAATGACCACCAATCAAAATTGCCATACTTATCTTAGACACCAACTAATTAGTCAGTTTCAATTTGATCAACTTATAGACTTGATTCGACCATAGAGCTACGATCAAGGTCCATCTTAGTCTAATCAAAGATATAGACTCAGACCAACTATAACTATTGAGAATTGATCAAGAGAAGAATTGACCCAATTAGAATCTATTAATTAGATTTGATCAATTACTAACATAGTCCATTATTAATTCTAACCCTAGGTCTAATCCAGTTAAATGGACCTGACTCGAGCTAACCTATAAACTCATGATTTATGAAATTTATACCTTAGATCTTTGATTCTCAAATCTAGATTACTTAATTCATAATTAAGTTTTGGGCCAACATGGGTTAGGATTTGGTGTTTGAAAATAGTTTAAAATTTTTATAAAATATTTTTACAAACTGTTATACAATCATCTAAACTCTAATTTCAGATCTAAGATACAGTAAATCAGATCTAAAATAAAATTTTAATTTTTTTTTATTTTTCATCTACATGAAAAAAATCGTACAGCATCTCTACATGCCATAGGAGAATCCAATCGAATGGGAAGAGAGGATCATAAAATCTTAATTTCTCCTATGATCGGACGGCTATGGAGATTTATCCAATTAGATTACTATACTATTTAGATTCTAAATTAATTATTTAGATCTAATCTAAATAATTAAAATTAGATTAATATCAGAGTATATGCAGAAAATTCATGTCATAAGAAACCAATACTCAGATACCATTGAAGGGAAAGCAAGCAGTTCAAAGTATGCATTTTTAAAATTTTTATAATGAAAATAGTAGATTAAATAATTTAATCTTCTACAATGTTTTGGATCTAATCTAAACTACCTTTCTAAAGATCTATGACATAAAATATTTGTATAAAAAAATTTGATATAACAGAAAATACTGCATCGATCATATCGATACCCTGAATCAGATCTAGCCATTAGATCTGATAAGATGAGTTCATAACTCATTATCTTATCATAGATCGATGATCGCCACTACTGATGAATGTGATATTAGATCTTTTCTAATGTTGGGCAGCTGCACAGATCATCCGGCCTCTACAGGTAGTCCACTTGAAGCCCAAACAGATCATCCTTCTTGAGAGTACTAGCTCACATAGAAAGCTCTGAATGGCTGATGAAGACTCCTTTCTTTAAATCATCCGGACACCTCCAGATCAGAAGATGAAGCTTATCGAGGAAGAGGTGGTGTGGAAGAAAGAAAACAAGACTCTTTTGTGATTTTTTTGAAAAAATAATGCCCTACAAGCCAATCGCATATAGGATGCGATCGAATATTTTCTATAATTTATCTTTTAAACTTATATAATTGATATTGTTATTTAATAAAATAGATTTCTCGATTCATTATATGCGGCATCTTATTATTTTTTTTAAGATTATAATGAATCCTATAGGTCTAAGCAATGGTTTTAGGACCGTGATGAGATCACACTAGTGAGACTTAAATTTTTGATAGCCATGATCTAAAATATTTTTAGTCATTGATTTATTGAGTTAGAGATCAATGATATCAATAAGACTGGCACGTCCTATGTATGCTCAGTGATGAGGGTGGTTGATCTCACAACCTCTTGTGTGGTGACACTAATACAAAGATGTGGGTGTTCATTAGAAATGGAGTTCACTAAATAGACATACAAGAGAATATCTAATGGAGTCCTATTTATATATCAGCTGATGATTCTCTAGTGAGAGTTGTGTAAGTGATCCTTTGATTTGAGATCACCATGGTACCTTGTGTACATGAATTCATATTTTGATTTACTTTCTAACTTGATTTTCTGATCCTTATGTGGGATATTTTGGATATGGTGAAGTATGCATGAAAGTTGTGAGTGATTAAAAAGGGATCAATCACTCCTAATAAGGAGAGAGAATATCCTGTGTGATCTCATAGATTGATGATTTTAGAAGTCTTTGACCAAAGCAAGATAATAATTAGAAAAAAATTTTTAATGTAGCATCAACTGAATCATCACCTTCTGATCAAGATATATTTAGATAAGCAATTGGGTTTGACATGATTTTTTGCCCACAGCTCATCTGAGATGTTGTTTGACTGAAAGATTGAATTATATGATAATTTATCATTGAAAGATATTTTGATAATTTTTATCAATTTTTATTTCTTTCAGATAGTCATAATATGTTGCTCGATGTTAATCTTAACTTGTAGACTCATCAATATTAAAAAAATTTAATTTAAAAATTAATTAAGAAGAGTCTTAGTTGATTGGGACTCTTGAGCTGACCTAATCTGATCAGATTAGGATTAGGACAAGAGTTTGTGTCCACTGCTAGCTAGATTTGAAATCCAATGGATCATACACTTTAAAATTTAATTTTGATCTGATTTAATTAGGATTTAATATAAATTCTAGGGATTAATTTGATATGTTAATATATTGTGTTAATCCAAATTCCTAATTAGGTTAAGTTCAAAGTGTTTGAGCTAAACTGAACCTGTTGCCTTTGAATTGATTGGATTGGGTCTATTTTAATTGGACTCTTATCTAACTTGAAAAAGTTTCAAGTATGGAAGGAGACCTCCACACCACCTAGGTTTCATGCTTAAAATAAATTGTCGCCCACCCTTTTTAGCATTGAGAAGTGGAAGAGTCCTTCTTCCTTAAAACTCTTATCCATCTCCTTATTTTCTTCTGTTTCCTTAATTATCACATGCCAGTTTGTAAAAAGAGTATTATGGGGCACAGAAGAGAAGGAGTTCTTCTGTGTGAAGCTTCTTTTGCACCACTTAATGCAATGGAGAATTAATTCTCTATGTGAAGAAGTGGAGCGCCAAGAGTTGGCACCCCTTGGGGCTTCTTCACATCCCTTCCCTATCTATTTATATGGGGTGTCTCATATGGGATAAGGACTAGATTTTAGTAGAAAATCAGAGGATTTTAGCATGTCATAAGAGAAAAAAATCTGAAAAAAAAAATCTGAGGAAAAGATAAGAAAAAAATTGAGAGAAAAATAGAAAGGGTGGTGAGAAAAATAGCAAGTATTATAAGCTTGTCCTAGGATTTGATTTTTTCATATGTTAGAGCACAAAATCAAATCCTAGATTGTAAGATTTTTGAAGAAAATTCTCTTGATGTGATCCTAGTGGTAAAATTGAAGGCAACTAGATATTGGTGTGATCGTTCTTCGAGTTCGAAGCTGACAGTATTCTTGTGAAGAAAAAGCTGCAGCAGTGCACCGGTTGGGAAGGACCTTGACCAACTTTCGTGTGGATCACTATTGGAGGACTTCTATTTTAGAGTCTCATGGAGATTACCTTCTTATCATATTACTTATTTGAGGAAATATAAGATTCTATCTCTTTGCATGCTTGATTTTGTTTTGTTCGACATCTACAAGGTAATTCTAAGGTTTGGGTTTCGATTCGACAATTTTAATTGTTAAAACTTTTGATATACATATTTAAAAAATTTTAAATTCATATTTCATTATATGATTAGAACTCAACAGTAGTATCAGAGCCACTCTTATTAGATTCGATCAAACAAGTACAAAAGTTGTAATATAGAATTATTCTAATTCATATTTTATAAAAAATACTGCATCAATTTCTAACATTAGTTTTAAAATTTAAAATTATTTTTTGACTTTATTTGAATCATAGATTTAACTTTCAGTTATTAAAATTTTAAATTTATGATAATATGAAATTTATTGATTCATGGTTGTTGGATGCTTAAATCAATTTTCTGATTAAGGGTGTAATGCATGCCTAATTCGATTAGGGTTTATTTTAATATTGACTAAACTTATTATATGTTAAGTCATTTATGCACCCTTATATGATTATTGCAATCATTTTTGGCATGTAAATATGATTGATATTATAACTTGAAAAGTATGTTGAATTACATAATTTGTATGTTACATTTTATGCAGTAGTTAGGATGTGTCGAAACCAGTTCAAAGACCCTCTATAAAAAATTATATTAAGTTGTAATGTCGGGATTCACTTACAAATCAAATATCGAATTTATTTGATCAATTGGTGTCTCAGTAAGTGTTAAAGATGATTTTCTATTAGGTCCGTATGCTGGCTTGGCTAACTTTATTAGTGTCTGAGAAAAGCTACAGGGAGCCTCCCAGCTACTGATCTGGCCAATTTGGTTTTATTGAGTTTTGGACTTAGATTGATTAGTGATGTAGACATTACAAAGACTTTCCTCCATGCTTGATCAATAGAGTATGTCCAGATCTTAGTGAGTTTATTGTGCTATCCACAAGGCTTACTATAGAAATTAATATGATGTTGACTAAGTGCATATTGATGCTTATGGCTTATTTGAATAGTATTATCTTGTTGTGCTATCCACAAGGTAGTATTATTTAAATATGACCATATAAGATTGAAGGATTAACTAGAACACTATAGTTTGTTATGGTATCCATAAGACTATGAGTGATTTAGAGGCAAGAGAGAAAAATATTGAAAATTTATAAAGTATAATTTGTAAAGAGTTACCTACTCTTGAACTCATGATGCTTGTTGTGTTATCCATAAGGTGTTTGTGAGAAATAAAGATCTCAACCTCACTTAGAAACATAAGGATGTTTCTCATTTTTCATACTTGAGGGCTATAAAATTTATTAAAATAGTGAAAGACACAATTAGACAAAAGTCCTAATCTAGTTATGTATGTCATCATGAGTTGTCCGCTTATGTTGTGTTCTTATTATTGTAGATTACTTGCATAAATGGCATCTTCACTGTCACTTCGAGGCATATTAGATGCTAACAAATTGATCGGATCAAACTGTGTGGACTGATTGAGAAATTTGAGAATAGTTCTCACACAAGAGAAAGTCTCCTGTATACTGGATTCACTTGCTTCTGATATGATCGGAGAAGATACATCTGAGGAGGAAAGGGCCACATATAAGATGTGGAAGGATGATAGTGTGACTATCAAGTGTATCATGCTTGCCTCGATGAACAATGAGCTTTAGAAGTAGCATGAGGATATGGAGGTTTCTTCTATACTTCTTAATCTAAAGGAGTTATATGGGAAACAAAGTCGAACTTCTAGATATGAGATATCTAAGCAGTTGTTCCATATTCGGATGACTGAAGGCATATTTATGCAAACTTATGTCCTTAAGATGATTGATTTGATCACTCGTCTGGGACAGTTAGGTTTTACTATGGATGGTGAACTTAATCAGGATTTGATCCTACAGTCACTCTCTAATTTTTTCTCTCAATTTGTCATTAACTACCATATAAATAAACTGAATATCAACCTGTCTGAATTGCGAATATGCTCAAAACAGCAGAGAGCCATTTTAAAGGTGAAAAAGCTCCAGTTATTCTTGTTGATAAGATTAATAAGAAGAAAGGCAAGAAGGGTTCCAAAAAAAATTGAATCCTAAGGCTGGCATCTCTAAGAAGAAGGTGAAGAAGGTCTCCGCTAAAGGTACTTACTATCACTACGACAAGGATGGGCATTGAAAAAAGAATTGCAAGAAATATCTTGCAACTGTGAAACATAAAGAAGCAAGTGTTATTAAAGATTTGTGTATGATACAAACAAACTTATCATTAAGTACTTCAATTTTAGATTCTTGGATATTGGATACCGCCTGTGGCTCACACCTTTACAAATCGTTGCAGAGTTTGCAGAAAATAAATAGTTTGAATAAAGGTGACTTCGAGCTGTTCGGTGCTAGTGGAGAGTTTATTCAGCTCGAAAGCATGAAAATCAAGATTTTGAAGTTATCTTCGGACAAAGTTTTAGAACTGAAGATCTGTTATTATATTCCTAAAGTTGTTAAAAATATTATTTCTGAACCTTGATTATTAGAATAAGATTTTGAAATAAAAACTAAGAACAATGGTTGTTCTGTCTATTTTTTTAATGAATTTTATGGAAATACTTTTATTGATAATGGTCTTCTATTCCTATCACTTAATGATAATGTACTCCATGTTGATAATATGAAGAAAAAGAAGAGAGAGGATGTGAATATCACATACTTCTGGTACTGCCGACTTGATCATATAAATAAGTCAAGAATTAACAAGTTATACAAAAATAAATTTTTTGATCCATATGATTTTGAATCATATAGAACATATGAATCTTGTCTCATAGGTAAAATGATCAAGACTCCATATACTGGACATATAGAAAGGGCGAGTGATATTTTGAACCTTGTACATAGTGATGTTTATGGTCCAATATCGACTCAAGTCACAGGTGGATACTCCTACTTCATCATATTTACTGATGATATGTCTAGATTTGGATATGTGTATTTAATGAAATATAAATCTGAAGTCTTTGACAAATTTAAAGAGTATCAAAGAATGGTTGAGAAGCAAACTGATAAAAGTATTAAAGTTCTTCGATCTCATCGAGGAGGAGAATACTTGACTAGTGAGTTCCTCGATCATTTAAAACAAAATAGTATACTCTCTCAGTAGATATCTTCTTACACTCTGCAATTAAATGGTATCGTGGAAAGGATGAATCGCACCTTATTAGATATGGTGCCATCCATGATGTGTTTCATGGATCTTTCGATCTTCTTTTGAGGATATGCTCTCGAGGCTGCAGCGTATGTTTTGAACAAAGTGCCATCAAAGTCTATCTCTAGCACTCCATATGAGATATGAAAAAAAAAAAAATCCAGTCTTAGATATTTTAAGATTGGGGGTTGCTCTGTTTATGTGAAAAATATTGATGGACATAAGCTTAGTGCTAGATCAGAAAAATACAAGTTTGTGGGTTATCCCAAGGAGAGTATAGGATATTACTTTTACCACCTTACTCAACAAAAGGTGTTTGTTGGTAAGCATGCCGTTTTCTTGCAAAAAGAGTTCATATAAGAAGGGGGCAATGGAAGGTCTGTTGAACCTGAGGAAGTTCAAAACCTATAATCTATCTAAAATTTACAAGCTAATTTTTAACTAGATGTGCCCATTGTTGAGGCACAGCCACTACACACATCTTCTCTTCGAAAGTTAAGTAGAGTACGTAATGTACCACTCAGGTATGAATTTGTCATTGAGAATGACAATACATCTCACATCATTGAGAATGATGATTCTATAATCTATTCGGAAGCTATCATGAGTAGTGACTCTGACAAATGACTCAATGCCATGAAATCTGAAATGGACTCTATGTATACCAATCAAATTTGGACTTTGGTTGATGCGCCTGAGAGTTTGACTCTAATAGGCTATAAATGGGTCTTCAAGAAAAAGATTGGAGCAGATGGCTGGGTAGAGACCTATAAGGTCAGGTTGGTGGCAAAAAATTTCAGACAAAAATAAGATATTGATTATGAAAAATAATTTTCACCTGTAGCCATGCTCAAGTCTATTCAGATTATGCTTGCTATTGTTGCATACCATGACTATGAGATCTGACAGATGAATATCAAGACTACCTTCATTAATAAAAATCTTGAGGAAGAAGTTTATATAACTCAATCAGAGGGATTTGTCTTTAGTGGGAGAACAAATCAAGTATGCAAGCTGAATAGACCCATTTATGATTTAAAGCAAGCATCGAGGAGCTGAAATATCCATTTTGATGAGATAGTCAAATCATTTGACTTTATCAAAAATATGAAAGAATCTTGTATGTACAAGAAGACTAGTGAAAGTACTGTTGTCTTCTTGATCTTATATATGGACGGCATACTGCTCATTAGGAATGATATCCCTATGTTACAATCGATCAAGATATGGCTATCACAAAAGTTTTTCATAAAAGATTTGGATGAAGCATCCTATATACCTAGTATAAAGATCTATAGGGATAGATCAAAAAAGATGCTTGGCTTGTCCCAGTCTAGGTACATAGACCTTATGTTGAAGAGGTTCAACATGGAGGAAAGTAAAAGAGGTTACTTGTCTATAGGTCATGGCATACAACTCTCTAAGAAGATGTCTCCTAAGACACCTAAAGAGAGAAATAAAATAAGTTATATTCATTATGCTTCGACTGTACGACCAATAATGTATGCTATGTTGTGTATCAGGCCTGATGTGGCTTATGCCTTGGGCATTATAAGCAGATCTCAGGCTGATCCCAGAAAGGATCATTGGAAAGCTGTGAAAAATATGCTCAAGTACTTGAGAATGATTAGAGATATTTTTCTCGTGTATGGTGGATCTAATTTAAAACTGAAAGGTTAT
>NC_025997.2:22794724-22846310 GCF_000442705.2 Elaeis guineensis
GTGTTGATCTCCGCGCATCTCCCCGATGTCGTTTTTGGTCGGAACCGAACCAAGAGATGATACGTCGAAACTATCGCCTTGAGGGCATTCAGTCCGGGTCTTCCGAGTATGGCGTTGTAGGCCGAGGGCACCTGGACGACCACGAAAGTCAGGAGGATCGTGCTTTGCCGTGGTTCGGCTCCAGCCGTCATGGGCAGGGTGACCTCTCCTTCCACTGCGACAGCGTCTCCAGCGAAACCTATTAGGGGCGTAGAGACTCTCTTGAGTCGGTCGGTCGATAGTCGCATCCGTGAGAAGGTCGAGTAAAACAGAACGTTCGTTGAACTTCCATTATCTACAAAAATTCTCTTTACATTATAATTGGCTATTGTTGCCGAGACAACAACAGCATCATCATGGGGGATTTGGATGTCCCGAACATCTTCTTCTGTAAAGATAATCACATCGTCCGGGCATAGCTTCTTCGCCGGCTCCCCTCCAGCGGACGTCCCCGGGCCCAACCATTTGGAAATCACGTTGATGACCCCAGCCGTAGGTCGATTATCAGTCGCTTCTCCGGTCAGCTGGGGTCGTCGGTCGGCAATGGGTTGGGTTGGCGGGTTCCTCCGAAATTTATCGAGATATCTCCGACGGATGAGGGCTTCGATCTCATCCTTAAGCTGGATGCATTGCTTGGTATTGTGGCCGTGGCCCCGGTGGAATCGGCAGTATTTCCGTCGGTCGAGGCCCTTTGCCTTCAAAGGCGGAGGCTGTCGCAGGTACTCTTCCCTTTCGATCTCCATCAAAATCTATGCACGGGAGTAGAGAGGAGAGTGTAGGAATCGTACCTGGGGCATGTCGGCCTCGGGCTCCGACGTCGGGGCGACCTCTGGTCCCATCGTGGGGGTGATATCCGACCGTCGGTCGGGGGCCTGCTAGGCACAGCAGGGTCCCGACCCTTCCTCCGCTTCTCCTTCGGGCCCTTGGGCTCAGCTAGGCATCGGTCGGAAGCTCTCTCGTCCGCGCGCATGTACTTGTACGCTCGCTCCAGCAACTCAGCGTACGTTCGGGGGAGGGTTTTGTCCAGGAGTAGGTGAACCGGGATGCCTTCAGCCCGCGCTTCATGGCTGAGACGGCCATATCCTCATTGAGGTCCCGAACCTCGAGCGTGGCCGCGTTGAATCAGCCACGAAGTGTCAGAGCATCTCATTTTTCCCTTATTTAAGAGAGAAAAGGCTGTCCGATGTTTGGGGTGGCCTTCAGCTGGTGCTGAAGTGGGCCGCGAAGGAGTGCTCGAGCTGCCTGAAGGAGTGGATACTTTTCGATCGAAGATCGGAGTACCAGACCCTGACAGCTTTGCGTAGCGTGGTGGGGAAGCCGATGCAAAGGAGAGCATCGGTTGCCCCTGGATCGTCATGAGAGCTTTGTAGCTCTCCAGTGGTCGATCGGGTCGGTGGAGCCGTCGTAAGGCTCCACGTGTGGCATTTTGAACCGACTTGGGATCGGCTCGTCAAGGATGAGTCGGAGAGAGGTTGGGCGGTCTGGAAGTCAGTGTCGTTCGAGGACTTCTGCCGTCCACTGCAACTGGGCGAGCCGACGGTCGATCTCGTCGAACCTGCGTTCGTAGTCGTCGATCCGTCGGTGCTGGGAGACCCCAGGAGTAGAGTCTCCAGAAGAGTCCGAGAGAGAGGCGGACGGCGTTCGCGGTCGCTTCTCCTTCCTTGCCGTTCCAGCTGGGAAGGGGAGGGCCGTCGAGCCCGACGGGCGTCGCGCCGTGGGCGCTCCTCCTCCTTCCGGGGGAGCGGGGCGACAGGGGCTTGGAGAAGGCGATGGCGAACGGTGCGGGCGTCGGCGGCTACTCCTGGAGGGTATCGGATGCGCCGCAGGTCGCTCGCCCGGTGAAGGCGGCAGCCGGATCGGTTGCTGAAGGCCTTTGACCGTGTCTGTTAGCACGGTCATCTGCCGAACTATTGCCGCGATCTGCGCCTCCGTGGTCACTCCAGATGCGGAGAGCTGGGCTCCCCCCGGAGGGTGGAGGGGAGGCCTCCTCCCGCGGGAAGAGCGCCTCGCTGATCCAGTGACCTCGATCGTTGAGCTCTTGTCCTTGTCATCTCGAATTTCGTGGGATAGTGTACCATCCGTAGATGTCCTGTACACGTGACTGTCCCCCTACCTGGCGTGTCAATCTGTTGCGGCCAATCCCCTCGTCGCCTGATCGCCGGGAACGAGCACCTGCAAAAGAAAGTCCGTTCTGACCGGAGGCAGCTCCGGCGGGGACCCTCCGACGGTCAAGTCAGAGAGGAGACTGGGCAACGGAGAAGAAGAGACAAGGAGCTCTGTGGAGGAGATGGAGAGAGAGAGAGAGAGAGCAAGCCTGGCGTTTTCTCTGAGAAGCCCCCTTAGCACTGTTGCTTCTCCGATTTATAGTAGGAGGTGGTATGGCCCCGCCGTCGGTGATGTAGACAACTGGAGAGTTGTCAAATCGCTGGAAGTTGTCATGCCGTTGACAAAGTTGACAGGTCCTAGGAATTAATTCTCGTCCTTAGCAGGACAGCGCCCAGGCTTCCTGGCAGGGTAATGCCCCTGGCGTTCGTGCGGCGTTTACTTGATGGGACTGCAGCCCACGCCGCTCATCCGGCATCTAGGAGGGCCTGTAGAGGTGGGACGACAGCCATCCAAACTGATAGTGAGTCGTCGGCGTCCCATCCGATGGGAAGTCGGTGATGGGGGGTCGGCCCTCAGGTGATCGGAGGCGACGTGGGGCCGCTAGGCCGACCCGTTCCGGTCGGGGCGCAATTGATAGTCGCTGTCGGTGTCGCCCGCGGTCGGTCGGATGGAGTCGGTCGATCGGATGGAGTCGATCGGTATATCCCAACAATTATTCACGATCATGATGGTTCGAGGCATGTTATAAGTGGTAAGCTTCTCCTTTACTATTCCATTTGCAGAGCTTATTGGTGTTTGGTTGGATATTAAGTATCTTGTGGAGCACTACTATACCCAAGCAATTTGTATTCAAGGAGATTCCGCTGTTGTAATTTTTTGGATTCTGAAGTTGCAACATAACCGGATGAGTTTGTCCCCCTAGATGAAAGATATTAAATTATGGCTTGTAACTTTTTCTTCGGTCAGAATATCCCATACTTGCTGTGAAGGTAATTATGCGGCAGACTAGGCTGCTACACATGCCTTGTTAGGAGATTTTTGCTTGATCTCTTTTGGGCTTTATGAATATCCTGAGCTGGTACAGATTCTAAGGGCTAATGCCTTTTCGATTGCGTTTCCTGAGCATGGAATCATTTGAACAGTTGCATTTGCCAGTCTGTGCATGCTTGCCTGTATTGATAAGCTGCTGGTTGCCTGTTTTTCGCCATTTCGGATTGTGGATACCTATTGTGAAGTCAGTGCTCCTTTATGTTATTAACTGTGCTTGTGTTACTGTTCTCTGTATATGCGTTATGGAATCACCGGCATTATTCTGTTTAATTTTACTCTGTTGTCACAAGTTGCTTGCAGGGGGCTATTTATTTACCGGAGGCTTCATTGCTCTGTTTCTGTAGTGTTATGAGAGCAAGCAGGGCCTGGTGTCTGTCATTCAGATCCTTTATATTTTCTCATTGCAATATACCCTAACTTTGTGCAGTAAAAAGATTCTGTTATGCTGGTTACATGGGTGCATCTACTTACTGATGATGTGATTAATAGTTCTATATCTCATTTAGATTATATGGGTGTTTGATCATATGCTATTGTTAATAGTTTAGTGCAGCCTATGTTCTCTTATTAGTATGTATTTCCTCTGCCGTAAGCTCAGGTGTCTGAAGGTGTTATATTTTCTGATTCTGATTTTGATTGCAGCCTACAGAATTAAACTTTATTTGTGCCACAATGCTACGGTACATGTTTTTTCTTTTTATCCCAACTTTATACAGGTTCTAAAGTCATTCGTTAAGTGGTTTGATAACTGTGAGACTAAGTGCTTCGGTGCCAGCTTTGGAGTTTACACCATGCTAAGGTCTTCTTTCACTTGCTTAAATCCCATATATGGTGTCAGTTTACCTAATTACAGGTTCCTTGATGATACATTTGTGGCTCGTTACTCCCCATTTGTGTTGGGTGGATGTCTGGCCAGGACACCACCTCCCAAGACCCTTTCAGTACCACGCGATGCAGCAGGAAAAAAGAAGAAACAAAACAAAAGGAAAAACAATCAAAATACGTGGATCAGCCACAAAAGGGCTCGTCTCCACGGGGCATGCAAACTTCACTATGAAAAGAAAATTTTACAAGAGGAGACCTCACCCTCAACCCTTGTACACCCAATTCTCTCTCACATGAAGTTCCCCTCACAAAAGCTCTCTCTCTCTTGGAGACCCCCTGAACCCCTGAAGAGCCTGGCGACCGCTGTCCAGGAGCCTTCTGCTCCTTCTCTCACAGCACACCCGCGCCTCTCTCTCTCTTCACAGTTCGTACGGCGGCGAAAAAACGAACCACACCTCTCTCCTGTTCGTCTCAGGCCTTTTTAAAGGCTTAAACACAGTTTAATCATGATTAAACAGGGATTAGGACTCCTTAATCAAGCCAAATCACGTCCCAGACCGTCCGATCAAGACCGGGAGCGTCCTCGACCCTTAGATCGCGCTCCGGTCCACGAAATAGGGCCGTGGACCGCGAGAATCGCGTGGGAAACGCCCACGCGGTCCACAGACCGCGCTGTGGACCACCCGGTCCATGGTGGACCGGGGATGGGCCAGCAGGCCGCTGGGTCGCGCGTCCCGCGCGGGCCTGGGCCTGGGTCGCGCGTCCCGCGCAGGCCTGGGTCGCGCGTCCCGCGCGGGCCTGGGTCCCGCGTCCCACGCGGGCCTGGGACGCGCGTCCCGCGCGCCGCCGCCTGCGGCCGCGCCGCTGCCGCCCGCCGCCGATCTCCGGCGGTCCTCCGCCGCCTCGATTCTCGTGCCGACTTCAAAAGCTCGTATCTCCTCCATCCGAGCTCCGATTCAGGTGATCTTGGTCTCGTTGGACTCCGTTTTTCGCCGCGAACCTCGCTGTGGGCTCAATGTGGGCTGAATCTCGAGACGTCAAATCCTAACAATCTCCACCTCGACTCGATATTCGGCCTCCTCCAAACTCCGAGAGCTTCTGGATCTCCTCGCCCCCATGCCCTGGGGCAATCGCCTGCTGATCATGGATGGGCAAACATGGGAGTCGAGCCAGGCTGCTCGATCCCATCTCCGTCGTATGCTGTGCTCCTCCTGACCTGAGACCTGCTCGGGGCATCATCCTGCGGCAATAGGAATCTTACCTTGCGACGTCGCCTCTCGTCCTCCCGAGTCTCCTGTCTCGTGCCCGATCCGCCTCCTGGAGCTCCACCTCGCTCTGGGCTCCACCTGGCTCCCGATGCTTCACCTCGCACTGGGCTCCCTGCCAGGTAATAATGTCCTCTGCTCCCCTTCTTCCCCTCCAGCACAATCCTATCGCCGCGTAGCACCCTCAGGATTCCTCCACCAGCTACCGTCCTGTAGCCTCTCGAATCCAGTCTGCTAAGTGAGATAAGATTCCGCCTGAAATCGGGTATGTATCGGACCTCCCCCAATCTCCTCACTGCACCGTCATGTGTCCTCCAGCTGACCGTCCCAATGCCTCTGATCGCACAGCTCGATCCATTCGGCAGATATACAGTGCTCTTACTGTTCTCCAGGGAGTCAAACTGCTCCTCTCTGCAACACACATGATAGGGGCATGCAGAATCTAATATCCACTGCTGGGAAGAAGTAGATACCTCGTCAGATATCTCCAGGACATCTCCATCTGAATCACTGCCGGCCGTCGCTACAGCAGCCACCGTCCGATTTTTCAGTTGAGGGCAATCTCTGGCTAGATGCCCCAACTCTTCACACCGGTAACATCTGATTTTGCTCAAGTCCCTCCTGGACTTAGATCGCCCTCGATGCGATCTCCTATCGCTCCGTCTACCGCCTCCTGCTCCTCCAGAAGTCATCAAAGCTGAGCTATCGACACCTGAGCTCGAAGCTGGGTTCTCCCTCCTGAGAACCTCGTTCTGGAGTATCGCCGCGGTGACCTCGTCCATCTTGATAGTGCTTTTCCCCACTAGAAGAGCAGTCACCAAGGACTCGTACGAAGAAGGAAGCGACGCCAGCAAAACCAGCGCCCTGGTCTTCTCCTCAACGTTCTCGCCAACGCTGAGAAGGTCGGTGAGGATCTTCTGGAAGTGGCTCAGATGCTCCCGCACGCTCTGTCCCTCAGTCATCCGCAGTTGGTAAAACTGCCTCCAGAGGAAAAGTGTGTTGGTGAGAGACTTCGCCATGTACAACTCCTCGAGCTTCGACCACAGCACCGTTGGGGAAGTCTCGCTCAGCACATGGATCACCACCTCATCCGCCAGATACATGCGGATGGTACTCACCGCCTGCATCTGTAGCCGTTTCCAATCCCGCACCTCCATGGTGGTCGGCTTCTCATCGCACAAGAGAGCTTCGATCAACCCCTGTTGGATGAGCACGTCCTTCATCCTTGCCTGCCACAAGGAGAAATTGCTCTTACCATCAAACTTGTTGATCTCCATCCTGATTGTTCCTGTTTTCTCCATCTTCAGTCTTGCTCACTACCACTGCAATCTGCGTCCTTGTACCGCCTTGCTCTGATACCACTTGTTGGGTGGATGTCTGGCCAGGACACCACCTCTCCCAAGACCCTTTCAGTACCACGCGATGCAGCAGGAAAAAAGAAGAAACAAAACAAAAGGAAAAACAATCAAAATACGTGGATCAGCCACAAAAGGGCTCGTCTCCACGGGGCATGCAAACTTCACTATGAAAAGAAAATTTTACAAGAGGAGACCTCACCCTCAACCCTTGTACACCCAATTCTCTCTCACATGAAGTTCCCCTCACAAAAGCTCTCTCTCTCTTGGAGACCCCCTGAACCCCTGAAGAGCCTGGCGACCGCTGTCCAGGAGCCTCCTGCTCCTTCTCTCACAGCACACCCGCGCCTCTCTCTCTCTTCACGGTTCGTACGGCGGCGAAAAAACGAACCACACCTATCTCCTGTTCGTCTCAGGCCTTTTTAAGGCTTAAACACAGTTTAATCGTGATTAAACAGGGATTAGGACTCCTTAATCAAGCCAAATCACGTCCCAGACCGTCCGATCAAGACCGGGAGCGTCCTCGACCCTTAGATCGCGCTCCGGTCCACGAAATAGGGCCGTGGACCGCGAGAATCGCGTGGGAAACGCCCACGCGGTCCACATACCGCGCTGTGGACCACCCGGTCCACGGTGGACCGGGGATGGGCCAGCAGGCCGCTGGGTCGCGCGTCCCGCGCGGGCCTGGGCCTGGGTCGCGCGTCCCGCGCAGGCCTGGGTCGCGCGTCCCGCGCGGGCCTGGGTCCCGCGTCCCACGCGGGCCTGGGACGCGCGTCCCGCGCGCCGCCGCCTGCGGCCGCGCCGCTGCCGCCCGCCGCCGGTCTCCGGCGGACCTCCGCCGCCTCGATTCTCGTGCCGACTTCAAAAGCTCGTATCTCCTCCATCCGAGCTCCGATTCAGGTGATCTTGGTCTCGTTAGACTCCGTTTTTCGCCGCGAACCTCGCTGTGGGCTCAATGTGGGCTGAATCTCGAGGCGTCAAATCCTAACAATTTGCCTATGGAAATTGTTTGATATTTTTAACTATTCAAAAATATCCGGCAAACTTTCTTCATACTATGTGTTCAGCTGGGGCTCAATCTTTGTTCACCCAGAGCATGCACTTTCAGCTTTGTTCCCTTTTATTTACTGTCCTTCTAAATTTTTCAATGTATCTGGGTATGGGCATTTGGATGTACTTGGTTTGGGTCTTGGTTCTGTTATGCAGTTCTGTGTATAGCTCAGACAATACTGTCAATGCTTTTGGGATGTAAAAAGAACGGAAGTAGTAATAAAGTTTACCTTTCTCCTTTCCAAAAAAAAAAAAAAAAAAAAAGAACAGCCTTGGTTCTCTCACTTTTATCTCTTTTGTTTATTCTCAATCTTTTGTATATTCTTCTCTTATTAATAATATTCCCTGATGGGATTATCTTTACACTCTTTCTGAGTTCTCTCAAGGAAACTAGGCTTGTGCTTCGGCTTCGCTGGGCTTGGCCTTATATTTTGTTGGGCTCTTTCCTTATCCCTTGCTGACCGATTTTCTAGTCTCTTTAGCATCATTTGGGGCCGAAAAAGCAGCGTTAAGGAGTTCTTTGAAAGAGTGGAGGCAGTAATTGTTGGTGTTATTTTTTTGGAAGAGAACGATGATATCATTAATTTTTTTACTGTTGAATAAATACAAGATATTTCTTAACTGAATACCTATAATTCTGCAACCCACAAAAATACGTTAACTGCAACTAACTTAACCAAGAAAATAGCAACAAACAGAACAACTAACAACCTAAGAACCAGCCACAACAGCCAATTATTCTTGAAAATTAGGACTCAACTAAAAATCAGCAGAAACAATAAAGACTGCAGCTCACGCTTCACTAACACTCTCCTCCTGAATCATGGGCTGCACATACCTAATTTTTCTCTAAGAACTTCAAATCGACCAGCACTGAAAGATTTAGTAAATATATCTGCAATTTGATTTTCTGAATTGCAATACACCAACTTTACTTCTCCAGACCTTTGCACTTCTCTCAAGAAGTAATACTTAACCTTGAAATGCTTTGTCCTTCCATGGAATACAGGAGTTTGTGAAATGGCCTGAGTAGCTTGATTATCCACAAAAACTTCTATGCTATCCTCTTGTTCCAAGTGCAGATCATCCATCAGTTTCTTCAATCATAAAGTTTGATTCACAGCTGCAGTTGCTGCAATAAACTCAGCTTCTGCAGTTGATTGAGCCACGATCTCTTGCTTCTTTGAACACCATGAAAAACATGCTGATCCAAATGTGAAACAATACCCGAAAGTGCTCTTTATGTCATCAACTGATCCAGCCCAACCACTGTCAGAATACCACTGCAACCTAACCATCTGAACCTTGTAGAATTTGATTCCATATGAAAGTGTACCTTTGAGATATCTCAGCACTCTCTTTGCTGCTACCATATGCAGCTCACTAGCACAATTAAGAAATCTAAACAAGACACTTACAGAAAACAAAATGTCTGGTCTAGTTGCAGTGAGATATATTAGTCAGCTAATTAAACTTCTGTAGACACCTTCATTTACAGATTCTATATCATCATTCTTCTACAGCTTTTCCTTTTGATCCATTGGAGTACCCACACTTTTGATTCCTCCATGTTGAATCTCTTCAAAATCTCCTTCAAATACTTCTTCTGACATATAAAGATCTCATTTTGAGCTTGCTTAATCTCCATCCCAAGAAAATAAGACATCACACCAAGATCAGTCATTTCAAACATCTTCATCATATCTTGCTTAAATGCATTAATCTGAGCACTATCACTCCCTGTCACCAGCATGTCATCCATATAGAGAGACACAACAACTATGTTCAAAGCAGACTTCTTGACATAAAGAGTGGATTCACTCAGGCTTTTGTCGAAGCCTAAGCCTAACAAATACCCATCCATCTTGCTTTACCATGCTCTGGGAGCTTGTTTCAGGCAATATAGAGCCTTTTTCGGCAAATAAACCTTCTCCTACTGGCCTGGTGTGATGAATCCCTCTGGCTGCTCAACATAGATCTCCTCCTGCAATACTTCATTCAGAAATGCAGATTTTACATCTAGCTAATACACTTTCCACCCCTTTTGAGCTGCCAAAGCAAAGATCATTCTAATTGTATCTAACCTTGCCACAGATGCAAATGTTTCAGAGAAATCTACTCCCCAAATCTGTGCATAATCCTTCACCACCAATCTGATCTTATACTTGTTCATTGAGCCATCAGGATTAAGTTTGATCCTGAAGACCCACTTTACTCTAATAACCTTCCTATCTCAAGGCTTCTCCACTAACTCCCAAGTCTGGTTCTTCTCTATCATAGCCAACTCCTCCTTCATTGCATCCATCCATCTCTGATCACTCTTAGCTTCCTCAAATCTTGCAAGTTCCAAAACAGCCACACTGCATCTCTGATATATGTCAGCCAATGATCTAGTACCTCTAACTGGAAGTTCATCCACCAGTTCATCTAATTCCAATGGCACCATCTGCTGTTTGCTTTGTGACTCATCTATCCAGTCCCATTGTTCATCTTTCAAGAGCTGAACATCCCTGCTTGTGATCACCTTTTCTGTCTGTGGTTGATAGATTCAGTAGGCCTTTGACACCAGATTGTAGCCAACAAAAATTTTTGGTTTAGCCTTCTCTCCTAGCTTGTCCTTTTTAACCTATGTAACATGAGAGAAACACAGACAGCCAAACACCTTCAGATTCTTCAAAATTGGCTTGACCCCAAACCATGCTTCAAATGGAGTTTTCTTTTCCACTGCCCTTGTTGGCAGCCTGTTCAGTAGAAAGATAGCTGTGTTTGCTGCTTCTATCCAAAATTTTTTAGGCAAATTTTTCTCATGCAGCAGACACCTAGTCATCTCCATAATGGTTCTATTCTTCCTGTCACTAATTCCATTTTGCTGTGGACAATAAGGAGCTGTCAACTGATGCTTAATGCTAGCCTCCTCACGGAAAGAGTTGAATCTTTCTGAAGTGTACTCTGTCCCATTGTTTGATCTAATGACCTTTATCTCATGGCCACTTTGATTCTCCACCCACTTCTTGAACTTCAGAAAAACCTCTGCAACCTTTAATTTCTACTTCATGAAGTAAATCCAGCATATTCTTGTAAGATCATCAATAAAAATGATGAAATACCTACTGTCCTTCAGTGACGGGGTTGCTTGTGGACGACACACATCAGTGTGAATTAGTTGCAGCTTCTGAGTGGCTCTCCAGGTAGACTGTTTGAATGGAAGCCTGGTTTGCTTGCCCAACAAACATGCCTTGTAGCTTGGGAACTGCTCCTCCAGAACTGGTAGACCACATGCTATGTCATTCCTCTGCATATATAGCAGAGCTTTGTGATGGAAATGACCCAGCCTCTTGTGCCATGTCTCTGCAATACTGACTTGACACTTGAATGCCACTTGCTCTGGCTCGAGTGGATTCAGAGAAAAACTCTTGTGCTGCATCTTTATATTGAACAGTTTTTGACCACTGGAATCAAATATTAAGCACTTTTTTTTTCAAATACCAACTTAAATCCCTTCTCAAGCAGCTGACCAACACTTAACAGATTCTGATCAATCTCAGGCACATACATCACATCAGAAATCAGCTTAGTTCCAGCATAACTCTCTATAGATACAGTCCCTTTACCTTTCACTACTAAGTACTCTTCATTCCCAATCCTCACCCTTGACTGCATTGACTTGTCAAGGTCCCTAAATAAATTTACATCACTTATCATGTGGTTTGTGCAACCACTATCAACAAGCCAACTGTCACTTGGAGTACTAGAAAAGAAACAAGAAGCAACAAACAACTGGTCTACCTCTTGTTGGACTGCAGCTTGTGCCTCACCTTGCTGCTGAACTTCCTTTTCTTTGCAGATGATCTCAGTATGTCCCAGCTTGTGAGACCGTCTACACTTCATATCTGGCTTCCTCCAACACTTGAAGTGGGGATGATTTCATTTTCCATAGTGCTGACATGGAGGATATCTTCCCCCTTTGCTGTTGTTTGAGATGCTTGCACTGCCCTCACCTGCAACAGCTTCAGAACCACTACCATACCCTTTCTTCCCTTTTAGCTTCTTACTTTTTCCCCCAAAATTCTGCTGAATTTTGGCCTGCAAAGCTCCTTCTACACTTTCTTCTTGCCTCATCAACCTCCTTTTCTCTTGTGCTTGCAGAGCACTAAGTAATTTTGCCAATTTGATCTGAGACAAATCCTTGGTATTCTCCAAAGAGGCAATGGTTGCCTCAAACCTTTCAGGCAAAGAAACAAGAATCTTCTGCACTAGCCTATTATCAGTGAGGTCAGTGCCAAGAACTCTTGCCTTGTTAGCAATACCTATCAACTTGTCAGAATACTCCTTGATTGTCTCAGACTCCTTTATCTGCAGTCTTTCAAACTCTCTGATCAGATTCAGCACCTTCATGCTTCTAATCCTCTCAGCTCTTTGATACTCAGCTTTGAGGAAGTCCCAAATAACTTTGGCTGATCCACAAGCCATAATTCTGCTGAAAATGGCAGGTGAAAAGCAACATACAAACAAGCTTTGGCCTTTGCTTTTCTTGTTGTCCTTTCCTTGTGATACTTGATTTGATTCAGAGTTGGATTTTCAGGAAGAGGAGCAATTTCATAATCTGCTTCTACAGCTTCTCAATAATCACAACCCTTTAGATAGGCTAGCATTCTCACTGCCTAGGCTTGATAATTTTCTCCATCAAACACTGGTGGAGCCATGGCCGAAAAACTACTCGATCCTGCCTCCATTTTTCTTCAACTTCTATAGATGCAGATACACTTCTCAATCAGTCTCACAAGTCACTCACAGCCCCCTCAAGATCAAAGAGACTCTGATACCACTGTTATTTTTTTGGAAGGGAAGGATGATATCATTAATTTTTTTACTGCTGAATAAATACAAGATACTACTTAACTGAACACCTACAATTCTGCAACCCACAAAAATACGTTAACTGCAACTAACTTGATCAAGAAAATAGCAACAAACAGAACAACTAACAACCTAAGAACCAGCCACAACAGTCGTTATTCTTGGAAACTAGAACTCAACTAAAAACCAGCAGAGACAACAAAGACTGCAGCTCACGATTCACTAACAGTTGGGACCCTGCTAAAGTAAAAGGTATATGGCAAAATTTCTCTATATCAAAGATCTATCTAGATTCATTAGCACTCAAAATAAATGAAAACCCAAGGATAGTCAAAGGTACATGGTGAAAAAAATTCTCTGACTAGAGATTTATCCAGATTCACTGGCTCGAAAAGCATACGGAAAAAATCAAGGACGGTCAAACATAAATGGTAAAATTTATCTGTATCAAAAATTTATCAAGATTCATCCTACACATATTGTAATATTTATTTTCTTACATTTTTTACCTTTTTTGATGCTTAGATTCGGCATGAATCATGCGATCTCCTCAATACAATTGCTATATCCAGATATCGGCTTTGTCTCATAATTATGAGACATTTTGAGCCTTCATTTTAGTTTACATAGTATTAGAAAATTAACCAGATACTCCTTCCAGCTTTGGCTTGCAACACTAACAACTTTTCTTCGAATCTTCCTTTGTTAACACTTATTCTAGCCCCTACAACCTTCACCCATATGATAGCCCAAGAAATGTTCTGGTTTCAAACCTAATGAATGGTGACAATAATCCAACTTGTCTATGGCTTGATTCCACAATCAGATGAGTTTACTCTTCTTTTGACACAAGATGGTGTAATACCATATTATTGTCTTGGCTTTTTAACTCCATTACCCATGACATTGATGATTACATCATCTATTCTGATGTGGATCCATTGATTTGGAACGATCTTAGTGATAGATTTTCTCAATGTAATGCCATCAAGGTTTATCAATTATCAATTTCCAGCAAGACTAGTAATCTATGGCGCCCATTACAATCATCTTAAGGCCATTTGGGATAAATTATCCACTTATACTTTAGTTTTAACATGCTCATATGGTGGCATGAAACTGTACGTTGACATGCAGCAACAGGAGCGGCTGATGCAATTTCTGACAAATTTGAATATTTTATGCTCCCATTCACAACCAAATTCTCCTTATGGACTCTTTTCCCTCAGTTAGTAAGACATATTCTTTAATATTACAAGAGGAGCATTGAGGTATACAAATCTCTCATACCCTTGATGCTTCTGTCGTGGCTGCTTTGGAGCAAACAACTTCTACTAATATTGCGAGTCATATGGCTGCTAAAGTGCAATGTTCTCCCTCTATATATGTGCACTAATGTTCGTTCCAAGCCACATTATCAAAAACCTCACTATGACTATTGCAACAAAATAGGCCACACTTAAGTAGTATTATGCTTCAAATGATAATCTAAAAAAAGCTGCTAGTGTGACTTAAGCACATTCTCTTGAAAGTCCATCAGCATCAACTTCTATGGCACTATCTTTGACTTATGATCAATACCGACAGCTGCTAGTTCTATTGTCTAATAGCAAAACCTCATCTTTTGCCAGGTTGGCCAATAGTAAAATCTCTCTATCTGCCAACTTGGTTGGCAAATTTTTTTCTATCTCACATTTGGATCTTTAGGTTAGATTCGCCCGCAGCTGATCATATGAGCCCTCCTGAAGTGCTTCTGCATGAATGATAAGATCTCCTCTGTGCAATCATTGTATATATATTCGGCTTCGTGTCAAAATAGAAGAGGACCCATTTTGAGCTTTTCATTTATTTCACAGACCCCAAGCTTAATTCCCTGGAATTCGAGATAGCAAGCAGAGATTTTTAAGCTGGAGCAAATTCTCTATCTGCTACTGCTGTTGTCGATAAGCCGTTGCATTTTTTGAAAATGGGATGCTCATGGTGTTTTCTCAGTTTGAAGTTCTTGCAAATTTCTTAATCACTGTATGTGGCTGTTGGTTTGCTTTGCCTACTAGTTCCATGCTTATGGAAAGGCCCCATGCCTCTTAAAAACAAAGATTTTCACGTGGCTTTTGATCAAGGATGTACTACTTATGGTTGAAAAACTTCGCCCTCCCACAATCTATTCTTCCTTTGCTTTGCATTTGTTTCAGAATTGGTTTGTCCCAAAATTAGATTCATAGTCGATGATAAGCGAGTGTGTCTGCACACGTGCATGCTGATGGGATTTGTAGTGATGGCCTTGTGCCTAGTAGTGTGGCTTGAAAGTAGCTGCCTCTTTGCTCTTTTAGTGTTACGAGCTCCGATTTGTCTGTTCACAAGTTTAGTTGTTGAATTATTTTTTTTTACGGTGTATCAGTCGGCAAGGATCTACATGGATCCTATCCAGCCTGCCGTGAAAAGCAGCCAATCAAAATCTACAAAATACTTTATCTACGGTGGAATGAGTCCTAATAATTTTTTCTAGACTTGGAGTCAAAGAGATAAAAATCAGTGAATCATTTCCGAGAAGAAAGAGATAAAAGATAGGCCTGGTTCTTATTATACTAATGCAATTAAACTTGGGTGCCCTCCCCAGACCCCCAAACCCCCCACTCTCCCCTCCCCTCTCTTTTTTTTTTTGATTAAAAAGACCCTTCATGAGCCCCATGCATGAACGGCCAAAACATGGGTTCACAACTAGTTTATCTTTGAGTTCGCATGTCAGCAGATGTGCCAACTTCAGGCAACAAAGCTTGGACTCTGCCATGCCCATAGACATGCACGGGTGGCTTTAATTGGCCTTAGAAAATTCTGCTGTGGCGACTCTGAATTTGACCTGAGGTCTTAAAAGTGAACGAGCAATGGAGGCTAGCCTCGAAGGGACATCAATCCTGGTTAGATGAAAGCAGGCAAGGGTTTGGAGTCTTGAATGTGTTGAGATGCTCTTGGTAACTTGAATGTAAGAGAAGATGTTACAAGATTGGTGTGATCCAAGTCAATATTTAAAGGTTATAATTTAGTTATACAACATCCAGTTAATATGATCTTTTCTTGGAAATAAGGTAATTTTTTGAGACCTATGACTTAGCGCTAATTCTTAGAGAAATTAAAATAGGCCGGCATTTTATCGTTTGGACCTGAAAATAAGGTGGTCAAAATGAAAGTTTCATTTTTGATAAAAATTTTAATTGGACATATCTCTTTATCTGAAGCAATGGAAGGCAAAATTTATATAGAATCAAGAACCACCTCCTATAGATTTTTTATATTTTTTATGGTTATTTTTGCAAACCTAGTTTGATACGAACTACTAGAGGTCAAATTTGAATCATATAAAAGAGGATCCCACTACTATTTTAAGTACGAGCTATGTACTTCGATTTATGATGTATCAATTATAAACGAAAGAAAATAGAATATAGTTTTATTTTTATAATTTTTTTTTTAAATTTTAAAAGATTCAAGTTAAGCAGATCGATGAATTTTTTTTTTCTCTAATTGATATCAAAGTTTCAGTCTTAAATAAAGATCCCAGTAGAATCTTTCCTTTTAAGTTCTAATAACCATCACAGTACATGTGCTTCCAAATCTAATATGGATAATTGTTGGCCTAACCTGCTTTCTCTACCAAAAATTGGGGATTTGGACTCTCCACTTAGCGAACCCATCCATCAGAAAGATGATTAGGATTGGCAAAATATGATCTGACCTGCCAATCCGATCCGTATTCGATCTACCATAAATAGATTTGGATTTAGACTAAACGGATTTGGATCATAAATGGATCAACCCATTTAACCCGTTTAATAAGTGGGTCAGATTTGGATTTTAGATATCTGATCCGTTTAACCAGTTTAATTTATTTAATATTCAGATCGGGTTGAGTCAGATAACCCATTTAACCTGTTCATCTATTTAACCTATTTCTGACCCATTTAACCCGATCTGTTAACCTGTGTAACCCATTTAAGATTCGTTTAATCTATTTAAAATCAGTTTAACCTATTTCTGATCCATTTAATCTGTTCTGTTTCATCTGTTTAATTCGTTTCATCTAATTTGATCATTCAATAAACGGATTAAATGGATATAATTCAGATTTGAATTTTTAATCTATTTAATAAATAGATCAGATTTGAATTGATGATTTTTTGATCCAATCTATTTATGATTTGATTTATTTATGATACGAGCTGATCTGGTTGTCACCTCTAAAAATGATTCTGTGGGAGCGCAAGTAGGGCCAGTGACTTAGGTCCGCTTAAGCAGCGACCCCACGTCTCCTTGTCTGATGGCTTTAGGTCCAGTGGAACAGTGCAGTAGTCATACACCTGACACCATACTACTTTCTTGCATTTAAATAATTCAAAATTCCTTCATTGTAACTACCGTGTATGTAACCCTTGATTTGGATTGGTCCTCTCCACCGCGCCACCCGTCTTGCCCGGGGTTCCTCCTAAGACTGGCGCCCACTGTCATAGCGGCCGGTTAAAACTTTCCCCTAACGTTACCTTTCCGCGTGAAAAATTCACCCCCTAAATCTCAGTCCTCCGCTTCTTATCCTAATCCTATACAGGTTGGGAATAATAACGCAATCCCGCCCTCGCGGCCCCGCTGATACAGCTATAAAAGGTCGATTAGGTTCCCCTCGCCTCCAAAGAACAGAAGAGAGGAAAGAAAAGAAGATGCAAGCCTAATGGATCCGAATACTGAGTTTGACGACGGGGTTGCACGAAAGAACTACGAGCTAAGCGGCAAGATTATGCTCATCACCCTCGTCGTGCTGTTAACCGCCACCCTCCTCGTCCTCTTCCTCCACCTCTACCTCCGGTGGCGTGTCCTCCGCCGCATCGCCTCCGCCCGCCGCCGCCTCGTCTTCGCCGGCGAGGCCCACGACGCCCTGCGCCCCGCCGATCGCGGGTTGGCTCCTGACATCCTGGAGTCCCTTCCCGTCCTCGTCTTCTCTGCCGCCGCCGCCGCCGCCGGAGGCGAAGGAGATGGGGCGGAGGTGGTGGAGTGCGTGGTGTGCCTGAACGAGTTCGAGGAGGGGGAGAAGGTGCGCTCCCTCCCGCTGTGTGGTCACCGATTTCATACAGAGTGCATTGACATGTGGTTCCACTCCCACGCCACCTGCCCCCTCTGCCGCGCCGCCGTGAAGGCGGCGTCGCCGCGGGTCCATACCACCGTCCCGGTGCGAGTACTGCCGCCGAATCCTCGGGAGGCGGCGGCGGAGGAACGAGCTTGTTCGCCCTCCTGTCTGTGCTCCAGGTGCCGAGCGGAGGGGATCGGGTCTTCGTCGACTACGTTGGGCGGTCCGGAGCTGAGGATCGAGGTACCGGTGAGGTGGGGCGAGGGGTTCAGGGGATCGGAAGAAGAGATAGAGTCAGGATTAGGGTTGGGAATGCCGGGGGTGCAGGGTACGAAGTCGCCAGGAAGCCGCATGCAGCTGCTTACGAGGATTCTAAGCAGGGATCTGAGGCTCCATCGCGGCGGGAATTCGGGCGGGGAACCGGATCTGGAGCGCGAGGAAAGGGCGGAGCGGTCTCCTCCGCCGCCATTCCCACCACCACCTCCGCCGACGACGGCGGCACTCTAGTATGATAAGGGGTTGGAGGCGTCGCGGAATCGTAGCCGTTGGCGGGGCACGCGTGGCGGCTCGGGAATGACATAGCGACGTTAAGATTCTTTTGTCTATTGCCTTCATGGGCTTTTTTTTTTCACAAACGACCTAGTTCAAAAATAGAGGGAGTGGGTCTGGAAATGATTCGTAAAGTTTTGAGAGGTTTTTTGTTTTTGTTTTTGATTTTTTTTTTGTAATTATGATATATTCATTGCTAGTTTTATAGCAGCAAATGTTTATTATCACCAGTTATTTTCGATTTTTCCAATCGCCTCATGACGCGCCAGAAATCTTATTATTTATGACATTGTTTTTGGAACTAATATAGTGATTTGAATAAAAAAACCAACGAACAGTAAAATGCAGTGGCTTCAAGTAATAACTTATACAGTGGGAAATACACACACACACGCCACACACACACACCCCATTGTCCATATACAGATAATATAAATTATGGCATATATGTAGGTTTAAGTTGATCATTAATATCATTTAAGTATTATTTGAAGGCCCGATATGGATATGCTACCTTCCAGAAATCTTGCAGGCCAGAATCCAAAACGGGTAAATGATAATTTTATATTTGCAAAGTGTTGCATGAATATCAAAATATGCCATGTATTTTGCTTGCCTGAAAACAGTAGAATTTCAAGCTTTTGTTAACATGGAATAGAGTCAACATTGCTGGTCACACCTATAACGTAAACCATGGAATAGCGTCAACATTGCCGATTACACCTGTATTTTGTTGGTTGGGCCCGTTTTGGATTGTATGAATGCTTGAACTTGGGATTCCCCTATCCTCTTCTCATTTTCTAAGGAGCAACTAAAAAGAAAGTGATGCGACCTAATTCAAATTAGGGGTGGTAATTTTTGATACGATACGCGAACATGATACGAAATCGATACAAAAAATATGGATTTGGATTTGACTTATATAGGTTCAGATCGAAAATAGATTGATACAATTACAACCCATAATATTCGTACCGGTTCGCAGGCTATGCTTATACATATACGGATTTAAAATAGATCGACATGATTATAATCCACAAAATTCGTATGGATTCGCAGATCAATCCACGAGCTCGAATCTAACCCATCTAACCCATTTAATATTTTCGTAAAATTTTTAAAAGATAAGATTATTTTTAAAAAATTTTAAGATAATCCTAACTCATAAAACAAAAACATAGCAAATATATTTTCAAATTCATTCCTTCTCAGCCATCTCTCTCTCTCTCTCTCTCAAACTCAAACAGAAACATAGCTTCCTGCATAACCATAAGTTACAGTAAAAACCATTTAATATTATTTAAAAATTATTTATAAATTTTTCATGGTTACATTAGTATGGATGGATTTTTCATGTTATTTTGTTGCCAATTATATATTTATATTATTATATTATTTGCATTGTTATTACATTTATTGAAACAAATTTTTTTGTAATTTCACAATCGTATCATAAATGGATCATGTTTGTGTCAACCCGACGCGATCCATTTAATAATGGTGTCTATGTGGGTGATCCATTTATTAATCATGTCGTGTGCGGATTGTAAATCTTGACCCGTTTAATAAATAAATCGTGTTCGAATTTAGCTTATGCAGATTTATGTCAATAACGAATTGATCCATTTATGACCTACAAATACGAATTACCACCCCTAATTCAAATACTGTAAAGATTATGATTTGAGTAGAAACAGCAGCATGTCTCGGTTTCGATTCTATATCATAATATGCCAAAGGGGATCCACAGCTACGACGTTCTAAGTGCTCACTCAAAAAGAAAGTTTTCTTTTGACTTCTAGCCCACAATTGATATAGGAACCAGCAGCACATCTACATCACATCTACATGGCCCCTCATAATAGCTTTACAAGAAATTATATCTTGCACTACAGGGTCATGCACCATGCCAATTAGATTATCTTATTTTTATAGATTCTATTTATCATATATCATCTTGATACAGTTAAAATCAGATTCGATATCAGTTTATCTATATCCATATTTATTTTATTCAATAAATATAAATATAAATATGGATATTATTTGAATGCAAAAATTTATATCCATACTTTTTTTAAATAGATATTGATATCATTCGAATACTGAAAGTATGGATATACTTATAAATATAAGTTGGATAATTAAACTTTATGACTATAAAATTAAAGATATTACTAAATAGATGATAAATCAAGTTAATAATATATTTATATGATTATATATCTTTCTTGAAAATTAATAAGTATTATATAAAACTATATGGAATTAGAGATAGATTTGGATATTCGAATATGGATTGGATAATTATCTATCTATATCTATATCCATTTTTTTTTGACAGATATTGTTGGTGCAAAAATCCGCCGGCGTCGGAGAAGCTGGAGTCAAGGGAGTCGCGGTCGCCGTCGGGACCTGCAAACGAAGTCTAAATCGGAGTTGGAGGTGTTCCGGCAAGACCCTCCGACGCTCAAGTCAGTTCTCTGCCTCAACAAGAATGGAGTGCTCAAACGAAAATTTTAGCAGAGTTTTGAGATAGAAATTAGAGCTTAGAGAATAACGTATCTGGGGTCCCCTTTTTATAGGCGGAGGGTGCAACAGATTGATAGCGACATTTGTAACCGCCTGGCAGTGGACCATTCGGGGCCAGGAGAAGTTTGTTATGAAGAGTAGTGGAGTGAAATTGTGGCCATCACCGTGGCCTGCCACGTGGAGCCTGTTGTGGGGAGTGGAGCAGCGTCCGTTGTCGCGACTTGCCAGAAAGTGGAGGAGCACGCGGAATCCATCACAGGAAGTGGAGCAGAGTCGTGGTCATTACTGTGGCCTGCCAAGGAGTGGTGGAGCCGCCGGTATCCGTCGCAGGAAGTGGAGCAGAGTCGTGGCCATTACTGTGGCCTGCCAGGGAGTCCAGGCCTGTCGATCGAAGCTCGGTTGAGGTGCCTGACGGAGAGAGATAGCTATCCATTTGAGAGGAGCTCGGATGTTGCTGGCGAACCTTCTACCGTTGGGTGCTTGGGCATTAATACTGTAGGCGAGGGCTACTTACCATAGGAGCTCAGTCAAAGGCTTTCCGTAGATGAAGTTCGGTTTCGTACAGAATTCGGTAGAGGGTCGACTGGCAGTGGATGTCGGATGGCGTGGAGAGGTTCATCCGCTGGAGGGGTCCAACTGCTGGATTTCGTGTGTCGTAGGAGTTCGCCCGAAATCTGTCTGCTACAGAAGTTCGGTCGGAGTCCGATCTCCGTAGAAGCCCGGATGGGGATCATTTGTCGAGGAATCTCGATCGAAGCCTGCCTGCAATAGAAATCCGGAAGGAATTCGTCCATAATGGAAGCTCAGGTGAAGGCTTACAGTGGGAATCCGACGCGGACCGCTCGTAGTAGAAATTTGAAGTAGATCGTTTGTAGCAGAAGCTCGGAGTGGATCGCTTGCAGTAGAAGCTCGGAGTCCGGCCCTTGTAGGAGTTCGGGTGAGGTCTACCTGCAACAGGAGTTCAAATGAAAGTCCAGCTCCCATAGGAGCTCGGGCGAAGTCTACCTGTTCGGGGAAGAAGACCAGCTCCCGTAGGAGCCCGGATGAAGTCTACCTGCAGTCGAAATTCAAGGAAGGAGTTCGACTCCCGTAGGAGCTCGGACGAAGGCTACCTGCAGCCGGAGTTCGGGGAAGAAGTCCGGCTCCCGTAGGAGTCCGGACGAAGTCTACCTGCAGTTGGAGTTTGAGAAAGAGGTCCGGCTCCCGTAGAAGCCCGGACGAAGGCTACCTACAGTCGGAGCTCGAGGAAGAAGTCCGGCTCCCATAGGAGTCTGGACGAAGTCTACCTGCAGCTAGAATTCAGGAAGAAGTCCAGCTCCCGTAGGAGTCCGGACGAAGTCTACCTGCAGTTGGAGCTCGGGGAAGAAGTCTGGCTCCCGTAGGAGTCCGGACGAAGTCTACCTGCAGTTGAAGTTCGGAGAAGAGGTCCAGCTCCCGTAGGAGCCCGGACGAAGTCTAGAAGGTGGTCGACCACTGTAGAAACTTGGATGGAGTCTGTCCGTCATGGAGAATCCGATTGACACTGGTAGGGGTTTATCCATCGGCAGAACTTGAGAACGTTGCGGAGGCTCGACCGTCGGGGAGGTTCGGAAAGATGTCGTCGAAGGTCGGACGTCGATAGAGTCCGTGGAGGGTTACTCTTGACACGAACTTCGGCTGAGGGGTATTTTGTACCCAACACCAGTCCCCCTACTTTCGAGTTCGAGTTTCGAATAAAGAAGTATAGATAAATTTTTACAGCCGAAGTTGCTCTCCTGAATCCCACGCACGACCGCCCTCAAAATTCTGACATTTAATGCGCGCGTGCTGGAGTCTTTTTCCAGTTAGGGCGATCCAAAGAGTCCTTTCGAAATTTCCGCTGGAGCGTAATCCCAAGCGCCACACCATAATGGTCCCGCCAGCAGTCAGCCCTACGCCACGGTGAGTGGGACACGTGACGGGCATTGGTTGACCTAGGGATATCTGCCACCATAACTGCGCCAGGCCCCGTCGCTTATTTAAATCCTCTCCTTTCCTCCAAGGACTTCATTTTGCCTGAGAGTCCAGACGATGCCTTTCTTCTGCCTGAGAGTTTAGCCACCCATCGGCGCCCTTTTCGACCCCAAGCATTCTTCGTGCCAATCTTCGCCATCTCTGCCGGCTCCCTGCCACCTTCAGTCTTCCGAGCCCTTTCGAGGAGTTCTCCCATCGGGGCTTCTGCCCCGGAGGTCAATCTCGAGAGGATGCTATGGATCGAGAGGAGCAGGAGGGGGGAACGTGGCCTGCAAGTTCGGCGGCTGCCGAACTGCCACTGAGGGTTCCCACAGCTTCGAAGGTGGCTCGAGGGAGAATTCCTTCAGCAACAGGGATTTAATAATGGAACCAGCCGGTGAGCGGTCCTGCCGAGAATTTTGAGGTAGTTGAACGGGGCGACACCGGTCAAGGGGGTAGAGTTGCCGTCATAAGCTGTGGCGGGTTTCTTGACGTCGTCGGGGTTGAGGGACCAGAGGCGGTCAGCACTGACGGCGGGACAGTAGAACTTGTTGCGGGGGCGGTGGAAGTAGCGCATGCAGACCTCACCGAAGTACCTAGGACGGTGGTTGTCGGGGAGCACACGGTGGTGGTACATGCCTCCGCATCATCGCGGCCTCCAGGGTACTTCCGGTTCTTTCCGTTACAGGTCGTCGTTGCCGCTGCCGTCGCTGCCGCCGCCCCTTGAATTCTATCCCCCCCTTTTCCCCATAGGATTGGGGTTTCGGCAATGAAGCGAAACGAGGTGGGGGGCGAGAGCCGATGGGTTCATCACACGCACTGGAAAATACTGCTGAGAAGGGTGGAACCGGAAGGAGAAGTCGAAAGCTTGAAGCGGTCTCTAATGTATTCTTTTCAAGTCTTGTAGTAATGTTCTTTTTTCTTCGGTCCTCAGGGCTTTGTAATGTGCATCTTGATAATCGAGAATGAAAAGGAGATTTTGGTTACCTTGTCCGCACTTTGCGTCAAATTGTCGCTTGCCGAACTTCTTTTATTCACTATTGTTATTATTGTATTCCCCCCCCCTTTTTTTTTTTTGTCCGATGTCGATGTTGTCTGGAGGTTCCTGGTCGTCGCCACGTCTGCTTGTCTTTCTTGTCATCTTTTTTCTTCAGCCTCAAGGGCTCTGTAATGCATACTTAGTTAATGACATGAGAAAAAATTTTCTGTTACCTCTTTTACTCACATGTTGAATTATCATTTGTCGAGCTTCTTTCGGCTTTTGCCTTACTTGATATCGATGCCGTTCGGAGGTACCCGATCATCATCGCATTGGCCCATCCTTTTGTTTATGGCCACAGATTTGTCTGGGACCACTCGAGTTTGACGCCTCCTTTAAGAGTTCGAGCTCGGAGGTCTGAGCTTCTCGTCGCCCCGAGGAAGCCGTCTTATCCTCGCCTGTGTTGAGAGCTCTCTTGGAGACCTGGGATTTTGATAAGAGCCCCAATCCTCGCTGAGACGAGGTTCCCTATATCTTTGATGTAATTTGTTTTCCATTAGTCGCTGATGCAGTTCGTCACTTTCCTTTTTAACCCCCCTCCCCCTCTTTTTTTTTCTTTTTTCGAGCGAGGGTTTTCCCTCCACTCTTAGTGGGGTCGCGGGAGCGCAGAGGGACCGCTGAGAAGGTTCCCTTTTCTTATCTGGTCTTGAATGACCGGACCTTAGTTGGTGTCAGGACGAGGTTCTTCCCCTATTTCCGATGTAATCGGTTTCAGCTCAGGTTAGGACGAGGTTCTCCTTCTATTCCTAATAGGACTGTGGGGGCACATATGGGCGTTGCAAGACCTCTCCCTCCATCCGATCTAAGGGTAACGGGTCTTCGTCTTTGCTCATGTTAGGGCGAGGTTCTCCTCCTGTCCCTAACAGGGCTGTGGGGCATATATGGATGTTGCAGGGCCTCTCCCCCATCCGGTCTAAGGGTAACCGGGTCTTTGCCTTTGCTCATGTTAGGGTAAGGTTCTCCTCCTGTCCCTAACAGGGCTGTGGGGGCACATATGGGCATTGCAGGGCCTCTCCCCCCATCTGGTCTAAGGGTAACCGGGTCTTCGTCTTTGCTCATGTTAGGGCGAGGTTCTCCTCCTGTCCTAATAGGGCTGTGGGGGCACATATGGGTGTTGCAGGGCTTCTCCCCCCATCTGGTCTAAGGATAACCGGATCTTCGCCTTTGCTCATGTTAGGGCGAGGTTCTCCTCCTATCCTTAACAGGGCTGTGGGGGCACATATGGGTGTTGTAGGGCTCTCCCCATCCGATCTAAGTGTAACTGGGCCTTCGACTTTGCTCCTGTTAGGGCGAGGTTCTCCTCCTATCCCTAACAGGGCTGTGGGGGCACATATGGACGTTGCAGGGCCTCTCCCCCCATCCGATCTAAGTGTAACCGGGCCTTCGACTTTACTCCTGTTAGGGCAAGGTTCTCCTCCTATCCCTAACAGGGCTGTGGGGGCACATATGGGCGTTGCAGGGCCTCTCCCCCCATCCGGTCTACATATAATCGGGCCTTCGATCGTGTCGAGACGAGGTTCCCCTCCTGCTCCCGACACAGTTTGTTTCGATTGTCATTCGTAAATTTTTCAAGCTCCATGATCGTGGGAGGTCTGCTCCTTCGAGCTCTTTGAGGTAGTAAGTTTCGGGCCGGACTACCTCCTTGACTTCGACGGGCCTTCCCAATTTGGGGCAAGCTTTCCTCTATCCTGAGGTTGCGAGACAGCGGCTCGTCGAAGCACTAGGTCTCCCACTCTAAAGACTTTTTTTTGACCCGGGAGTTGTAATAGTGGGCGACTTTCTATCTGTAGGCTGCCATCCGAACTTGAGCTACCTCCCGCTTTTCTTCTAACAAGTCAAGGTTGGCTTTAAGACCTTGCGAATTGCGATTGTTCGTTGAATGCCACGACTCGTGCTGATGGGAGTTTGAGCTCAATTGGGATAACAGCCTTCGTTCCGAAGGCTAGGGCGAAGGGGGTCTCCCCCGTGGGCAACCTTTGGGTAGTTCGGTACGTCCACAACATATGATAAAGTTGTCTGCCCAAGTTTCCTTCCTTTTTCGAGCCTTGTCTTGATTCCTTGCAGCAGAGTTCTGTTGGTCACTTCGGCTTCGCCATTGGCCTGAGGATGGGCTACCGATGTGAAGTTGTGAGAGATGTTTAGGTCTTCACAAAATTTGATGAATCTTGCTCCCGCAAATTACCGTCCATTATCAGTAATTAAGGTCCTCGGCAGGCCAACCTGCAAACGATTGACTTCCAGACGAAGTCTTGCACTTTAGCTTCTGTGATTTTCGCCAGCGGTTCGGCTTCAACCCACTTGGTGAAATAGTCAATTGCTACAGGAGGAACTTCTTCTGCCCCGACGCCACAGGAAAGGGTCCGAGGATATCCATTCCCCATTGCACAAATGGCCATGGGGCGCTCAAGGGTGTAAGCTCGGAGGCGGGCTGTCTCTGACGTTGGCATATCTCTGACATTGGTCACACTTTCTGACGTATTCAATGGAGTCACGATACATTGTCGGCCAGTAATATCCTTGGCGGAGCAACTTGTGGGATAAGGATCTAGCCCCCAGATGACTTCTGCAGATTCCTTCATGTACCTCCCACAAGGCGTGGTCAGCTTCCGAAAGTCGGAGACATTTTAAAAGGGGCAAAGAGTATGATCTCTTGTATAACTTGTCCTCATAAAGGATGTATCGGGAGGCTTAATTTCTGAGCTTCCGAGCCTCTTTTGCATCATGAGGGAGAATCCCATCTCTGAGATATGCCACCAGTGGGTCGATCCAACTGGGTTCATGGCCAATTTCATCACGGGCCGTGATTCTTCCGTACTCGGGCACTTCAAAACTTCAAAGAGAACACCCTTGGGAATTCAGCCGGAGCCAGCGTAGCCAACTTGGAGAGAAGATCGGCTCTGGTATTTTTCATTCTTGGAATCTGCCTGATGTTGAAGCTACTAAAAGTGGGGATGAGCTCCTTTACCTTTTCAAGATATTTAGCCATGCTATCCTCCCGCGCTTCGTAGTTTTCGCTGACCTGTCCCACCACCAATTGGGAGTCGCTGTAAACTTGGAGCCGATCTACTCCTAATTCTTTGGCGATCCTCAATCCTGCGATCAGAGCTTCATATTTCGCTCCATTGTTCACTGCGGGGAATTTGAAGTGCAGCGCGTACTCCGCGACGATCCCCTCCGGACTGATCAAAATCAGGCCCGCCCCTGTGCCCGACATGTTGGAGGATCCGTCCACATAGAGAGCCCAAAAGCAATCAGGGGGGTCTGTTTCTTCTTCAGAGGGGTTCAGTCGGGACTTCAGGCCATCAACTTCACCTTGTTCAGGCTCGGCCTCCTCCGAGATAGTGCATTCTACTATAAAATCTGCCAATATCTGGGCTTTTACTGTCGGCTTAGGTTGATAGTTGATGTCGAATTCTGTGAGCTCAATCACCCACTTCGCTATCCTCCCAGAAGCATCCGTCCGGTGCAGAATCGCCTTAATCGGCTGGTCGGTGAGCAACGTTACGGTGTGCCCTTGAAAGTAAAGTCGGAGCCTTCGGGCTGCAATCAACAGGGCGTAAGTTAGTTTCTCTAATTTGGTATACCTGGTTTCGGCGTCTCTCAACGCGCGACTGATGTAGTAGATCGGCCGTTGAATTTTTGCTTCTTCCTTGACAAGAACTGCTGCGAGGGCCATAGGGGAGACCGCCAGGTACAAGAACAGCTCCTCCCCAGGCTCGGGCTTCGTCAATAGCGGAGGCGAGCCGAGGTAGCTCCTTAGTTCTTCGAATGCCTGTTGACACTCAGTGATCCAACAGAAGTTCTTCGGCCGCTTGAGGGTTTGGAAGAAGGGTAAGCACCGTTTGGCCGACCTCGCAACGAAGCGATTCAGGGCTGCCACCCTTCCTGTAAGGCACTGAACCTCTTTTATCGACTTCGGGGTGGCCATCTCCTGAATGGCGTAAATTTTCTCCGGATTGGCTTCAATCCCATGCCCCGATACCATGAACCCAGGAACTTCTCCGAGGTCACTCCGAAAGCACACTTAGTCGGGTTCAGCTTCATCTTATATTTTCGGAGGGTGCCGAAGGTCTCCTCGAGATCGGCGACGTGGTTCGTTGAAGATTTGCTTTTCACGAGCATGTCGTCCACGTAGACCTCCATGTTGCGGCCGATCTGCTCCTTGAAGATTTTGTTCACCAACCGCTGATAGGTCGCACATGCATTTTTGAGGCCGAAAGGCATGACCCTATAACAGTAAAGACCACGGTTAGTAATGAAAGCAGTCTTTTCTTCATCTTCTGGCACCATTCTGATTTGATTATAGCCGGAGAATGCGTCCATAAAGGTGAGAAGCTCATGGCCCGAGGTTGCATCCACCAGTTGATCAATCCTGGGCAAAGGGTAGCTGTCCTTTGGGCAGGCTTTATTCAGCTTTTTGAAGTCTATACACATCCTCCACTTGCCGTTTGCCTTTTTGACTAGAACAACGCTGGAAATCCAGTCAGGATAATTGACCTTCTAATAAATCCGACTTTCAGGAGTTTATCCACTTCCTCGGCTATCGCTTTTTGCCTTTCTGGTGCATGACCTCGAATTTTTTCTTTCGTCGATCGATGCTTTGGATCAACGGCCAGCGATGTTCCATGACCTCTGCGTCAATCCCCGCATGTCCGCTGGAACCCATGCAAAAAGATCCGCATTCTTTCGTAGGAAATCAATGAGCTGCGTCCACACCTCTTCCCCCAGGTTGGAGCCGATCTTCACCATATGCTCTGTATTCCCATCATTCAAAGGGATCGAAACCAGATCTTCGATTGGCCCGCCCCTTTCCTCGGCGAGATCGTCGCAGGCGTCCAATCCATCAACCGGACAGAGGTCAGATTGGTCACTTCTTTGCAAGGCTATGCTGTAGCAGTGTCTGGTCAGGGCTTGATCTCCCTTGACTTCTCCGACCCCCTGGCTAGTAGGGAATTTCAATTTTAGGTGGTAGGTTGACACCACGGCCCGGAGGGTGTTGAGGCCAGGTTGGTCGAGGATTACGTTGTAGGCTGACGGCATCTTCACCACCAGAAAATCCACCAAAGCCTGGACTGTCTTGGATATCGACCCGCAGCTACAGTCAAAGTTATTACCCCCTCCACCGGGATAGCATCACTGGTAAATCCTACCAGAGGGGAGCTAATCGGTCCCAAACGACCGTCAAGGAAGGACATTTTTGAGAAGGCATCGTAGAACAAAATGTCGATCGAACTTTCATTATCGACAAGAATGTGGTGCACATCGTAATTAGCTATATTTAAAGAAACTACAACCGCATCGTTATGAAGGAATTGAACTCCCCGAGCATCTTCCTCAGTAAAGGTTATGGATTCCTCAATCCTTTGCCGCTTGAGAGGTCCGGCCAATAGCCAGTTGTTCCCTGCGGGATTCTCCTGAGATGGTGTTGGTGAAATCGATCAGAGGCCGATCATCGAACTGCTCCATACCGACTGCTGTCGTCGGAGGAAGAGGAGCCTGGGAAACCGGAGATGGGGTCGGGGCTTGTGGAGCCGCTGAGATCTGGCCATGGAGGCCGTTGATCGCCTGGAGGATGCCCTTCGGGGAGACATTAGGGAAGATCAGGCAGGAAACTGGAAGAGAGGATGTCGGAGAAGATGACTGGAGGCGGTCCCATTGAGCGCTCCTTTAAGAACAAGGGTACTGCGAAGACACAGAGCCCTTCCTCTAGCGCCAATCCTGTTGGTGCAAAAATCCCCGGCGTCGGAGAAGCTGGAGTCAAGGGAGTCACGGTCACGTCGGGACCTGCAAAGGAAGTCTAAATCGGAGTTGGGGGTGCTCCGGCAAGACCCTCCGATGCTCAAGTCAGTTCTCTGCCTCAACAAGAATGGAGTGCTCGAACGGAAATTTTAGCAGAGTTTTGAGATAGAAATTAGAGCTTAGAGAATAACGTATCTGGGGTCCCCTTTTTATAGGCGGAGGGTGCAACAGACTGATAGCGACATTTGTAACTGCCTGGCAGTGGGCCATTCGGGGCCAGGAGAAGTTTGTTATGAAGAGTAGTGGAGTGAAATCACCGTGGCCTGCCACGTGGAGCCTATTGCGGGGAGTGAGCAGCGTCCGTTGTCGCGACTTGCCAGAGAGTGAAGGAGCCAGCGGAATCCGTCGTAGGAAGTGGAGCAGAGTCGTGATCATTACTGTGGCCTGCCAAGGAGTGGTGGAGCCGTGCGGTATCCGTCGCAGGAAGTGGAGCAGAGTCATGGCCATTACTGTGGCCTGCCAGGGAGTCCAGGCCTGTCGGCCGAAGCTCAGTTGAGGTGCCTGGCGGAGAGAGGTAGCTATCCATCTGAGAGGAGCTCGGATGTTGCTGGCGAACCTTCTACCGTTGGGTGCCTTAGGCGTTAATACTGCAGGCGAGGGCCACTTGCCGTAGGAGCTCGATCAGAGGCTTTCCGTAGATGAAGTTCGATTTCGCACAAAATTCGACAGAGGGTCGACCGGCAGTGGATGTCGGATGGCGCTGGAGAGGTTCATCCACTGGAGGGGTCCAGCTGCTGGATTCCGTGTGTCGTAGGAGTTCATCCAGAATCTGTCCACTACAGAAGTTTGATCGGAGTCCGATCTTCGTAGAAGCCCGGATGGGGATCATTTGTCGAGGAATCTCGGCCGAAGCCTGTCTGCAATAGAAATCCGGAAGGAATTCGTCCACAATGGAAGCTCAGGTGAAGGCTTACAGTGGGAATCTGGCGCGGACTGCTCGTAGTAGAAATTTGAAGTAGATCGTTTGTAGCAGAAGCTCGGAGTGGATCGCTTACAGTAGAAGCTCGGAGTTCGGCCCTTGTAAGAGTTCGGGTGAGGTCTACCTGCAACAGGAGTTCAGGGTGGAAGTCCGGCTCCCGTAGGAGCTCGGACGAAGTCTACCTGTTCGGGAAGAAGATCGGCTCCCGTAGGAGCCCGGATGAAGACTACCTGCAGTCGGAATTCGGGGAAGGAGTTCGACTCCCGTTGGAGCCCGGATGAAGGCTACCTGCAGCCAGAGTTCGGGGAAGAAGTTCGGCTCCCATAGGAGTCCGGATAAAGTCTACCTGCAGTTGGAGTTCGGGGAAGAGGTCCGGCTCCCGTAGGAGCCCGGACGAAGGCTACCTATAGCCGGAGCTCGGGGAAGAAGTCCGGCTCCCGTAGGAGTCCGGACGAAGTCTACCTGCAGCCGAAATTCGGGGAAGAAGTCCGGCTCCCGTAGGAGTCCGGACGAAGTCTACCTGCATTGGAGCTCGGGGAAGAAGTCCGGCTTTCGTAGGAGTCCGGACGAAGTCTACCTGCAGTTGAAGTTCGGGGAAGAGGTCCGGCTCCCGTAGGAGCCCGGATAAAGTCTAGAAGGTGGTCGACCACCGTAGAAACTTGGATGGAGTCCGTCCGTCGCGGAGAATCGGTTGACACTGGTAGGGGTTTATCCGTCGGCAGAACTTGGGAACGTTGCGGAGGCTCGGCCATCGAGGAGGTTCGGAAAGATGTCGCCGAAGGTCGGACGTCGGTAGAGTCCCTGGAGGGTTACTCCTGACACGAACTTCGGTGGAGGTATTTTGTACCCAACAGATATAGATACGGATACGGATATTAATCGGATCTTCAAATTTGTATCCATATCCAGATAGATTCGAATATCAAAATAGATTTGAATGGATATTATCGATATCACTTTCACCCTTATGTCTTGGTGATTGGCATGTGTGAATGAGATGATATGATTGATATGGTGCACAGCTATATTGGTACACACGGTGTAACATATAATTTGTTAAGAAGTTTTTATTTTCCTTTAGCTGCACAGGACAAGACAAGAAGAAATGGAACAATTGTATACACTGTTAGCTTGCTCGACTCCAAAGATACGAGGACATACCCTTTTGGAAGCTCACAGTGGACCAATCCTTTTCCCCTATCAATTCCTCAGTACTGGTGGAGTCTTATGCCTATTCTATAAAGCTAATTGGAGAACTCTAGCACCTAGACTAGTTCAGAATCCTCATGTGGATGGAGATAAAGAATCGCATTCACACTGCTGAAGTTCTTCAAGAAAAAGGATGGATAGTGTATATAGCCCACTCTTTGCGTTGGACAGCAAACGAAACTAATGTTCTTCTTCTATTCTCCGGTTCCTTCGGTAAAGGGTGAGTGAAGAATATAGAAATGGATAGGATCAACTGTTGCTGGCAATTTGCGCTAGAATGCGGCAGGAAAGGAATTCTCTATTCCCACAGAAGAAAGTGGTGGTGTGACTATTCTGAGAAAGGCATTTCATGATTTTAAGGAATGGTGTATCCTGTATTTGAGGAAGTATCGACGTTTTCACGACCTGGTGGTCAAGAGGTTTTCTTCTTTGTGACCTGGCTCTTAACAGTCTTGGTTCTATTTTAGCAAAAACTGCCTAGAAAAAATTTTTGATTTACTGTTGCATTTTGCCGGCAAGTTTTTCTACTTGTGACCTTTGTTCGGAACTGACAGAGGATTGTCAGCATGCAATCGTTACGTATGCATATGCCCAATAATGCTAGATTCTTTTGTTCCAATGTTTCGCTTATCCTACTCCTGCTTCTATACTAGAGTTATTGGAGTATCTTTTGAGTTCTCAATCGGATAGGAGAGGTAAAGCCTTAACTACTATCTATATGGCATCACTCATTTGGCATGTCCGCAATCAATGCCTTTTTCAAGCTTACTATATTCCGCCACTGCAGCTCCTTCGATTATGTTTTGTTTTGATAATGACCAAGCTTCTATGTCCTCTGGCCCTTCTGATATAGTGATATCCCAGTTAAGGTACCGGGGTAATCCTTCTATGCAGATTTTTCGACCGGCATTAAGCAAGTTTATTGCATGGATACCTCCTCCCTTTGGGATGCTCACTATGAATTTTGATGGGACGATTAAATCAGGACGAGCGGCGAGTGGTTTTATTATTCATGATCATGATGGTTCCATGCTTGTTATAAGCGGTAAGCTTCTCCCTTATTCCACTGTTCCATTTGCAGAGCTTATTGGTGTTTGGTTGGATATTAAGTATCTTGTGCAGCACTATTATACCCAAGCAATTTGTACTCAAGGAGATTCCGCTGTTGCAATTTTCTGGCTTCTGAAGTTGCAACATAACCAGATGAGTTTGTTCCCCTAGATGAAAGACATTAAATTATGGCTTGCAACTTTTCTTTCGGTCAGAATATCCCATACTTGCTGTGAAGGTAATTATGCGGCAGACTGGACTGCTACACATGCCTTGTTGGGGGATTTTTGCTGGACCTATTCTGGGCTTTATGAATATCCTGAGCTGGTACAGATTCTAAGGACTGATGCCTTTTCGGTTGCGTTTCCTAGGCATGGAATCATTTGAATTGTTGCATTTGCTAGTCTGTGCATGCTTGTCTATATTGATAAGCTACTGGTTGCCTGTTTTTCGCCATTTTGGATTGTGGATACCTATTGTGAAGTCAATGCTCCTTTATATTATAACTGTGCTTGTGTTACTCTTCTCTGTATATGTGTTATGGAATCACCGGTATTATTCTACTTAATTTTACTCTGTTGTCACAAGTTGCTTGCAGGGGGCTATTTATTTACAGGAGGCTTCATTGCCCTGTTTCTATAGTGTTATGGGAGCAAGCAGGGTCTGGTGTCTATCTTTCAGATCCTTTATATTTTCTCATTGCAATATACCCTGACTTTGTGCAGTAAAAAGATTCTGTTATGCTGGTTATATGGGTGTATCTACTTGCTGATAATGTGGTTAACAATTCTATATCTCATTCAGATTATATGGGTGTTTGATCATATGCTATTGTTAATAGTTTAGTGCAGTCTATGTTCTCTTATTAGTATGTATTTCCTCTAACGTAAGCTCAGGTGTTTGAAGGTGTTATATTTTCTGATTCTGATTTTGATTGCAGCCTACAGAATCAAACTTTGTTTGTGCCACAATACTGCGATACATGTTTTCTTTTTTTATCCCAACTTTATACAGGTTCTGAAGTCATTCGTTAAGTGGTTTGATAATATGAGACTAAGTGCTTCAGTGCCAGCTTTGGAGTTTACACTATGCTGAGGTCTTCTTTCAGTTGCTTGAATCCCATATATGGTGTCAGTTTACTAATTACAGGTTCCTAGATGATGCATTTGTGGCTCGTTACTCCCCATTTGCCTGTGGAAATTGCTTGATATTTTTAACTATTCAGAAATGTCCGACAGACTTTCTTCATACTATGTGTTCAGCTGGGGCTCAGTCTTTGTTCACCCGGAGTATACATTTCAGCTTTGTTTCCTTTAATTTACGGTCCTTCTAAATTTTTCGATGTATCTGGTTATGGGCATTTGGATGTACTTGGTTTGGATCTTGGTTCTGTTATGCAATTCTGTATATAGCTCAGACAATACTGTCAATGCTTTTGGGATGTAAAAAGAACGGAAGTAGTAATAAAGTTTACCTTTCTCCTTCAAAAAAAAAAAAAAAAAAAAAAACAGCCTTGGTTCTCTTACTTTTATCTCTTTTGTTTATTCTCAATCTTTTGTATATTCTTCTCTTATTAATAATATTCCTGGTGGGAGTGTCTTTACACTCTTTGCGGGTTCTCTCAAAGAAACTAGGCTTGTGCTTCAGCTTTGCTGGGCTCTTTCCTTCTCCCTTGCTGACAGATTTCCTAGTCTCGTTAGTATCATTTGGGGCTGGAAAAGCAGCGTTAAGGAGTTCTTTGAAAGAGCAGAGGCAGTAATTGTTGGGACCCTGCTAGAGTAAAAAGGTATATGGCAAAATTTCTCTATATCAAAGATCTATCCACATTCATTAGCACTCAAAATAAATAAAAACCCAAGGATAGTCAAAGGTTCATGGTGAAAAAAATTCTCTGACTTTGAGATTTGTCCAGATTCACCGGCTCAAAAAGCATATGGAAAAAAATCAAGGATGGTAAAAAATATACGGTAAAATTCATCTGTATCAAAAATTTATCCACATGAATCATGCGTTCTCCTCAATACAATTGCTACATCTAGATATCAGCTTTGTCTCATAATTACGAGCCATTTTGAGCCTTCATTTTAGTTTACATGGTATTAGAAAATTAACCAGATACTCCTTCCAGCTATGGCTTGCAACACTAACAACTCTTCTTCGAATCTTCCTTTGTTAACACTTATTCTAGCCCCTACAACCTTCACCCATAGATAGCCCAAGAAATGTTCTGGTTTCAAACCTAATGAATGGTGACAATAATCCAACTTGTGCATGGCTCGATTCCACAATCAAATGAGTCTACTCTTCTTTCTGACACAAGATGGTGTAATACCATGTTATTGTCTTGGCTTTTTAACTCCATTACCCATGACATTGATGATAACATCATCTATTCTGACACGGCTCCAGCGATTTGGAACGATCTTAGTGATAGATTTTCTCAATGTAATGCCATTAAGGTTTATCAACTTTGTTGATCAATTATCAATTTCCAGCAAGACTAGTAATCTATGGCGCCTATTACAATCATCTTAAGGCATTTTGGGATAAATTATCTACTTAAACTCTAGTTTTAACATGCTGATGTGGTGGCATCAAACTGTGCATTGACATGCTGCAACAGGAGCGGCTGATGCAATTTCTGAATGTCTTATGCTCCCATTCACAACCAAATTCTCCTTATGGACTCTTTGCCCTTAGTTAGTAATGCTGGATTTGACTCCTAATATGTGGCTTAATTATCACTTAGTTAGATTTAACTCTCTGGATTAGTTACATGTACTGAATCAATTATGATAAGCCTAATTAACTAAAGAAAACTATTCCTAATGATAGTGTTTGGTAGCCCTTTTGGTATTTCTAGAATAGGAATATGAATTTTCAGAGAATATTTATTCACCACGCCTATTCTAGATTTTTATTTGGTTGGAAATCTGCTATTCCACCGGAAATAAGGTGCCATTAATGCAGTGTTATTCTCTAACCTAGAATAAGGCGCAATTAATTCTCATTAAAGACCTAGAATAGACTATTCCATGGTCCAACATGGAATAGCTTATTCAAGGTAGATGGGAATAAGGTGCAATTAATGCAGGTTGATCGAAATTGATATTTCTATGGGCCCACCACCACTTTAGAAGGTGTTTGGAGGAATAAGATGGAACAAGCCTTTATTCCATCTAGAATAAGGGCAACCAAACACTACCAATAAGATTTGGATTGAAAGTTTGACTTAACTAAAAGTTAATCTTTTGATGGGATAAGACAAGTGCAAGTATAAACAGATATATCCAGGCCATTTTCTCTAACTCTCAGAAGGATGTGGACGATTCCATCGATCATCTACGTTAAGGAGGAGGATAAGGAGAGAGAAGATTAGACATCTCACATGTGAAGATCAGGCATCTTATAGGCTATGTGATCGTTGCATTGCATAAATGATAGTGCAAGGTATGATTTATTTATGATTTAATTTTTTATATGAATATAGGATATGCATAATAGAAATTAAAATTATCTAAAATGTGGTATCAGAGCTCCGATTTTATGCTTCATATTCATGTAAAAATTTTTCAATAAATTTTTGGCTTATTTTTAGAAAATTAAAATCAAATTTTATATTTTTGAAATTAATCAAAGCTTAGGAAATTAAATTATGGTTTATTAATTTTTTAAAAATAAAATAACAAAAGAAAAAGAGTTTTGGGGTCAGCCGCATAGGTCGACCCATGCTGCCCGATGAACAGGGCAGCGGTCGCGGTCGCTTCCATGCTAGCGATGGTGAACGAGGCAGCAGACTAGGGGAAGGGGTGGCAGCGATGCACCATCGCACGCGGTGTTTTGGATCAGCTGTGGAAACAGCGGTTTGTGCCATGATGGGAGGAGGCGGTGGCTCTTCCATTGACCCTTTGGTGACTGCCGCCCTTCTTGCTCCAACCTCCGATGGTCGAAAAGGCTTGGGGCAGCCGACCGACTGCCCGTGCGGCATTGGAGAAACCCCATCAAGGGTTTTCTCATGGGAAGGAAGAAATGGGTATTGGGTTGGATCTTAACGGATCTCGATCCAAACCCATTCCATTAAATCCAAACCCATTAAGGCATATCGGGTTTCGAGTTTTGATCCATTAAGGTTTTGGATCAAACCCGAACCCTTTAATCCGATTTTATTTTAAACTATTTTGCAAATAACTCTTGTAAAATACTTTATTACAGATAGATCCTTGTAATTTTCTGACAGACTTATTTTAAAGTAGCTATTTTACTAAAAAATCTCTTTTTTTTGTTATTTATAGTTGCATCTTTTATTGTTAAGATTTTTAGTAAAATCGCTATAACTTGCTCGTTTTTCATCTGATTTGAGCGATTTTTTAACTGTTGGACTCATGATAGCTTAAGAAGTATTTTAGTTTAGTTCCTCATAATATAAAATATTTAAATAATTTATAAATTTTTTATTTGATAATTTCACTCATTATTACAATGTTCCAGCTATATTTTCATGGCTCCAAAAGACCCAGAGTACTTTATGGATCTTGGATAGCTGAGTCATTGAGGGCTAATGATTTTCTCTGATTATAATTTTAAAATTACATAAAGATGTGTTTATTACAGTGGGCCAAAAGATGACTGATACAAAATTTACAGAAATAGATTGACTAACTTGAATTGTATAAAGACGGAGAGTTCTATACCCAAAGATGAAAATAACCTCGGATTCTTATAATCATAGTTAGTTAAACCACTGAAAGTATAACTAATATGATGGGTCATAATTTAAACATAAATTATGTGTCCATGCCATAATTATTGTTCTTGGTTACATATTTCATATTATTGTTGGTTATGAAAATTATATAGTGAATATTTTGGCATTGTTTATTATATTTAAATTTATGATTAAATTAGCTGTGACACTTGTTATATGCTATGATTCTTGTCTAAAGATATTTTATAGTTGTATAATAAGTATTATTAGCAAAATTATGTTATGGAATCTACATCATGATCATAATTGTGAGCATGTTCTGTATTTACAGCTATGATCCTTGCTTCACTCTCATTGCATCTATCTAATATTTTCATATTGAATGGATCTAATTATGCTAATTGACACGAGCAGCTTCTCATTGTCCACTAAAAAAAATAAGTTATTAGCTACGAAAAATTTTGTTGCTAATAAGCCAAATTCGTCGCTAATAATAATTAGCGATAAAAATTTTGTAACTAAAATTTTATTGCAAAAAATACCGTCATTGATAATATTTTACGACGAAAAGTCTATTTTCGTCACAAATAACCTTAATTTATGATGAAATATTTTAGTCATAAAAAATAAAAAATAAAAAATAAAAAAATTTATTCATAAATAAAATAATTTAGGATAAAAATAGAAGTCGCTAATAATAATTAATAGCGATGAAAATATATTTGTTGCTATTATTCACTTTTAGCGACGAAAATTTTTCATCGTAAAAAATTTTATTTAATAAAAAAATAATAATTAAAAAACTTTAGAGATCAATATTTACGTCATAAATAAATATTTTTTCGATGAAACGTTACATCGCTAATAAGTATTTATGACAAAATTTTTTTATCGGTGTTAATTATATATTTTTTAAAAAATTAAATTATTTTTATAAATTTTTTACGATGAATATTTCATCGATAATAATTTCATCGTTAATTATTTTTTAAAATTTTGGATATATTTTTTAAGTTATATGTATAATATTTTTTATAAATTAAGAAATTTGAATAAAAAATTTGTATAATAAAATGATAAATAAATTTTATTATTTTATTATATCAAATTAAAGTTATAAAAATTTAAAAAAAATTCATCAAAGAGCCATCACATATCGACATGTGGAGAATGAGGTGGGGATGGGAAATGCTCAATGAAGCTCGAACCGATGATGGAGCTCGGACCGACCTGCTGCTGCCTCAGCATCTGGATCGTCTGCTCCATCTGTGCCATCCAATCTATCATTTGGATCTGAAACTACTGATACTGGTTGATACGTTCAGTCAGCTCCTGAGCTCACTGCTCAGTCTACTGTTGATCCTCAGCAGCCTGCCTCTGCACCTCTATCAACCGAGCCTAGCACGTAGAATGAATCTCAGCCCTAGATGATCGTGAAGATGAAGGAGAAGCGATCCCATATCCTAGACCCCTAATATAATAGGATCTCATATCGAGCACCTGATCACAGATCTCATCATCTGTGGGTGCGATCGAGCCCTCAGGGATAGACTGGGATCTCATATCAGTCATACGATTCTGAAAATAAAAATTAGAGTTATTTTAATTTTTTAATAAAGATTAAATTATGAATAAAAAATTAATTAAAAAAATTTACAAAGAGCTCCTGGCTCCCCATCGTCCACTCTTCCGACCGTCGCTGGTGGGTTCGCTGGTAGATATCAATCCTACCAGGAAGCTCACCACTCTCAGCATCTCTCTGCAATTTGAGAATTATTTAAAAAAAAATTAAATAATTAGAGAAATATATCATAATTAGAAATTTAAAAAATACGTACCATGTACTCCATGTGGTGAGCAAATGATGTCGAACCCCCACAATGTGGCACGGTCTGTCTCGCCCGATTCATCACATTTTGGGTACATCATCTCTGTAAAACTAGCAGTAAAATTAATAGATAACAAATATAATTTAAGAATAAATGATTAAGTCATTAAAATCTTAAAAAAGTTTAGATATGTAACCTGATATGCCAAATCCTCGTAATGCCGGCATATGGTAGTCCAATCATCGATGGTGATGCTGTCGTAGGGCTGCAGCCGTACTGCCTCCTGTCCATCAACCTGCACCATTCGGTACCAATGCTGATGCATGTGACTGTGATAATCCTTAAAGCGTAAGGATGGATGGGTATCGATCGCTCGCCTCACACAATCATCCTCGAAATCGATGATGTCAAATACACCCTGTCAATAACAAACATTAGAAGAATACTATGCAAATTAAATATTCATAATATAATTTATTTTATTTGTAAGTGGGTGTAGAAAATCTATCTCTGAGCCGGGATAATATGACGTCAATCAAAGAGTATCATCGAGGCATAGTTGTGGCATATGATGCTCAGCTCGGTCTACCATGGCTCACACCATCCCTTAATGGGTCTGGTGTAGCCGGTCGGTATCTCTATCCGAAGACGCTGTCCCGGGTGCTCACGTCTCCAATGCTCTAAAGCGAGGTTTTTCGATGGATCTTGCCCTCATCTGACCACCAATGTAGACTGATCTGAAATAACAATAAATAAATCATTAGTATGATCCAAATAAAAGAATCAAATTTGATTATATATAAAGTGTAATGATTAATACCACTGAGACCCGCCTCACTGGGATCCGGTTCAGTCATAGTCGGCTCACTAGGACCTGACCCTCTGACACTGGAGTCAGTGAGGCCATGGAGATCGATGAAGGTGCCTCAACCTCCGAGCTGTCTGCAGGTAACTATGAATGCAACCGTCGTCGTCTATCTCCTGGTGCCATATCTGCAAGAATTGAGATGGAAATAAATATAATATTATATAATAATAATAATTAAATAATATTCTAATGAATATAATTATATCGCATACCATTATTGCAATATAAAATTGAACGAAGAATAAAGATCTACTCATCAATATTCGTATCTTTCTTGATGTGTAGATCCTCGTCCGAATCACAGTAATCGATATATGTATCGTCTTCTATCTCATCGTCCTCATCCGAATCTTAGTAATCAATCTATGTATCATCTTCTATCTCATCATCATTTATGAACTGATCATCACCCTCCGACTCATCCAGATTAGATACAAAATCAGTTTCAATTTCGTTGGACGGGAGATCAGCCCTATTCAAAAGTGCCGTTGCAAGTTCTTCATCAATCAAAAACTCGACTGATATTTATTCTTCTTATTGAAAAGCTTTCTCTTTATATAAATACAAAATTTTATCCATCTCTAATCGAGTTGGTATGTCATATACACCTCTAGGTGTTATTTAAATACCATCTTTGAACGAGAATTTACGGCTCAATGTAATTTAAATACCATATTTGAATGTGCATTTGAAGATGGATTTCTAATTTATCAAAAAGAAATAACTTCATATTGAAATTTCTTGATCAGAAATTTCAATAAATTTTTTTCTAAAATAGAAATATCTTTTTTTATTTATAATTTCAGCAGCATACAAAATAGCACATAAAATAATTTAATTATAACAAGTAACAGCAATGTGCATTATGTTAGTAAAAAATAATCAGTCAAATAATTAACTAACTTCAGCAGTAACACTAAAAAATAATATGCAATAATTATAATAATTCAGGTGCCCTAGCCCGGCCCGGCACTCTCCGAACCCGACCCGACCCGACCCGGCACGGATCGGACCCGACCTAACCTGACCCACCCCGGCTCCACCCGATCCGCCCTGACCCGATCCGACCCGACCTGGCTTCACCCGACTCGCCCCAACCCACCTCATCCCGGCCCGACCCAAAACCGACCCGACCCGGACCCTACCATCCCTGACCCGGCATGGATCGAATCAGATCGTACCTGACCTGACCCAACCCACCCTAGCTCCATCTGACCCGCCCCAGCCTGACCCGACCAGGCTCCACCTGACTCGCCCCAGCCCGACCCAACCCACCCTGACCCGACCCGGCCCAACCCGGCTCCACCCGATTTGCCCCAGCCCGACTCGACCCGGCCCGATCCGCCTCATCCCGACCCGATCCGAAACCGACTCGGTCCAGATCCTACCATCCCCGACTCGGCACGGACCGGACCCGACCAACCCAAGCCCGACTCGACCCGACTCCACCCGACTCACCCCAGCTCGACTTGAATTGGCCCGACCCGCCTCATCCTAGCCCGACCCATAACCGACCCGACCCAGACCCTACCATCCCTGACCCGGCACGGATTGGACCGGACCCGACCTACTCTAGCTCCACCCGACTCGCCCCAGCCCGACCAGACCAACCCGACTCCACCCAACTCACCGCAGCCCGACCTGACCAGTCCCATCCCGGCCCGACTCTGCCCAACTCGATCCGACCCGACTCCACCCGACCAGCCCCAGCCCGACCCGACCCGATCCAGCCTGACCCACCCTGCCCCTGCCCCAGCCCCAAGCCCCGGCACGCATGCTGGTCGAGGCATGCCGGCCACGGCACGTCAGTCCTGGCATGCAGGCCCCGGCACGCAGGCCTGTCGTCCCGATCCAAGCGGTCGTCCTGACCCAAGCGGTCATCCCCAGCACGCCGGCCGCGGAACGCCGCCATCGTGTGGCCACAGCCTGTAGGCCCATAGGCCCCACATGGCTGTGGGCCACCATCCCGACCTAGGTGACCGTTTCCGGCACGCCGGCACTGTGCCCGGCATGCAGGGCCCAGTAAGCAGGCACGCAGGCCTGCCGTCCCGGCCCAGGCGGCCGTCAACGGCACGCCGGCTGCTGTGTGGCAGCGGCCAGCAGGCCCGCATGCTCGCAGGCCCCACACGGCCACGAACCACTGTCCTGGCCCAAGCGGCCATCCCCAGCACACCGGCACCGTGCCCGGCATGTTGGCCACGGCATGCTGGCCTCGCACTGTTCCCCATCCCCTTCCTCGGCCCGAACACAATCCAAAAAAAAAAAGCTCAACACAACTCACCTCGACGGCAGCGGCGGCATAAGAGCTCCAGACAGTGGAGGAAGCCAGAGGGGATGCGGGAGGTAGGGAGGCCGGGAGAAGAATGCGGGAGGTAGGGAGAAGAACGCGAGAGGCCGAATGCCGTGGAGAGGGGGGAAGAGGAAGAAAAATAAATTTATGATGGGACGTGAAGGGATGCAGGGTATTAGCGACATAATTTTTTATCATCAATAATTAATTTTTATTACAAATAAATTGAATAAAAAATATATTTGCAATGAAAAATATATTTTCATCTCTAATAACGTTATTAGCAATGAAAAAATTTTTCTGCTACTAATAATTCTCGTCATAAAAAAAATTTTCGCTGAAAAAATTCACATCCCGAAAAAATATTATTTATGATGAAAATAAGTTATTTCATCGCTATTTATATAATTAGCGATGAAAATTTTATTCCGTCACTAATAATCATTCAATTTTTTTTTTTTTAAATTTGGATAATGCAATGATATATGTGATATATGTATATGTATATATATATATATATGTATATACATATATATACATACATACATACATACATACATACATACATATATATATATATATATATATATATGTATATGTATGTATGTATGTATGTATATGTATATGTATATGTGTGTGTATGTGTGTGTGTGTGTGTGTATATATATATATATATATATATATATATATATATATATATATATACACACATATTAAGTTGGTAAAGTCTTTGGTTGTTGGATCAATTGAAATGGGATCAAATCTTACCTCCGCTTTTGGGAGTCCAGGAGTATCTTGGAGAGAACAACCTCAAAACACAAAATGGACTAATCAAGCAAAGATAGGAAAAGATTTTCATCGACATACTCATTTTACTCCAAACCAATATTATATATTGATTTATATATATAAAATTATATGTTACTTTATATAATATAAATAGAATAATATTTTATATCTTATACTAAATAAATTGATATTTATCTATCTTATTTCTAGATCAAAACTAAAGGTTGAAAACATAACTTTTGAATGTAAACAATTAGAGACTCGAGAAAGACATATTAGAATGACAAAAACTACAAGAAAAAATATCATAATAAAAAATAAGAATATAAATAAAAGTAATCACCTCGAGCATGCCTTCATCAACCCCATCTACTTCGACCTTCTCATGCCTCAACATTTACGACAACATAATTTTTATAGGCCATGACTTTTCATGTGCCTTTTATATACACATATCTTGATATTCTATATAACTTTATTTTGCACATATTATTTTTTAAAATTATTTTATAATTTTTTATAAATATAGTAATATTTATTATAATATATCCTTCAATATGAAAGTTTTTTTTAATTTTTAAATTTTTTTAACCATTAGCGATGCAATATTTCATCGTTAAAACTCATTCTAATGATGGAAAAAGCTTATTGCGTTGCTGATAGTTTAGTTTTTTAAATTTAAAATTATTTTTTTTAAATATTAGCGATGAAAATAATTCATCGTTAATAATCGAAGATTTGCGATGATAATATGATATATCATCATAAATAGTTCATTATTTACGATAAAAATATTTCATCATAAATTATTTTTTATTTTTAAATTTTTAAAATTTGAATATTTATAACAAAAAATATTTTTTCATCGCTAATATTCATATTAGTGATGGAAATATTTTTATCGTTAAGAAAATGACTAGTTTTTTATTTAAAAATTATTTTCATCTAAAAATTTATCGAAAAAAAAATTTATTAGCATTGCAAATAACTTACTTTTTAAAATTTTATATTTTTTTAATTTTTCAATTATTAGTGATAAAATATTTCATCATAAATGTCTCATAGTTTTTGATGAAAATTTTATTTTTTATCGTATATATTTTGTTATCTACGACGTTATATTTTCATCATAACTAATTATTCTATTTTAAATTTTTAATTTATCTAACTTTTTAAACTATTAATGATGAAATTATCCATCATTAATATTTTTAATTTATGATAAAAAATCTTTATTGGTCACAAATAGTTAAATTATTTACGACTAAATTTACATCATAAATAATTGAAAATATCTAATTTTTAATTTTTTTTGACTTATTAGTGATGAAAAAAATTTATTGTAAATAATGTTATTGACGATGCAAAACCTGATTTCATTGAAAAAATTTTTAGAATTTTTGATGAAAATAATTTCATTGATAATATCTCTATATTTTTTATTTAAAAAATATTTACGTATTTATGATAAAAATTTTTATCGTAAATATTCTGTTTATTATGACACAAGCAATATTTTCATCGCTAATTATTTTTATTTACGATGAAAAAATTTATTCATCGTAAATTTTTTTATTATCGATGAAAATTTTTTACCATCGTTGACATTGTTATTGGCAATGAAAATTCTATCCGTCGTAAATAATTTCATCACTAAAAATTTCTTCCCTTGTATTGGTCTTAGGATGCCTAGACTTAAATTTGACCCTTCATAAGCCTCAGTCTGATCCATTTACCCTCATTAGTTATTTTGATCATAAGAAATTATGTGAAAAATGATAGTATTCTAATAGATTATTTCTCATGATTATTAAGAGTTTCATAACAAGAGACATTAGAGGATCTATTCCTGACAGTGAATTGATCTCTGAGTATCTTTTCTTTATAGAATAGCAATTTATCAAATCGAGTAAAACCTTAGCTGGTACTCTTATGAACAAGTTAACCTCTATGAAATATGATGGATCTTTTGGAGTACGAAAGCATATTATGGAAATGCATGATATAGTTGAAAAATTGAATGACTTGGGTATGACAATATCCGAAAACTTTCTTATCTAGTTTGTTCTCAATTCTCTTCCATCCCAATTTATCCAATTTAAGATTTACTATAACACACATAAGGAGTCATAGTTAATGAATGAACTTATCTTCTAGTGTGTGCAAAAAAAAGAGAGATTGAAATAGGAAAGTATCCCAGTTGTTCACATGGTTTCACAAGAGCATCTTAAAAGAAAAAAGATGAAGAAAGAAAATAAAAGATCCAGCAATCATTCAAAAAAAAGTTCTCACAGATTGAAATATTTTTTCTGTAACAAGGAGGAACATATAAAAAAAGATTGTGAGAAAAAAAGAAAATGATTCGAAAAGAAGGGTGATCCCTTATCACTTGTTTATTTCAAAATTAATTTTATTGATGTTCCTTCTAATACCTGATTGATTGATTCAGATACTGTAATTTATATTTCTAATTCATTGCAGGGATTTTTTTAAGCCAAAAGTCAAATGATAAAGAGTGGTGGATCTTTATGGAGAACCGAATGAAGTCAAAGATCATTTCAGTCGGGACCTATAGACTTATTATAGACACTGGATTTTAATTAGATCTACATGATGTCTTTTATGTTTCTTCAGTATCTAAAATTTAATTTTTTTATCAAAACTTAATTTAGAAGGTTTTTCATTTACTTTTGTAAATTTAAAATTTAAATTAATAAAAACTTTTATTTTGATTGGTACTGAAACATTGTGTAATGAATTGTATGAAATGAATTTGGATTCTTGTTTTCATAATCTTTACTTATTTTGAATATCAATATTGGAATAAAATATGGTATTGTAAATGAGAGTTCTTCATTGTTATGGCATAAGTGATTAGGTCGCATATCAAAAGAAAGGATAACTAGATTGGTTAAGAAAAATATTTTATCAAATCTAGATTTTAGTAATTTTAGTATGTGTATAGATTGCATTAAAGAAAAATAAATTAAAAGTCATAAAAGGCATGCCACTAGAAGTCAAGGACTCTTAAAATTAATACATACTGATATTTATGGTTATCTGTTATTTTATTTTGAAGGCAAAGATATTTCATCACCTTTATTGATAATTTTTCACATTATGATTATATTTTCTTGTTACATTAAAAGTTTGAAGCTTTGAAAATCTTTAAAGTATACAAAATTAAAGTAAAAAATCAATTGGACAGAAAAATTATGGTTGTGAGATCTATTAAGGGTGGTGAATACTATGGTAGATATGATGAATCTGACCATAATCCTGGATCTTTTGCTAAATTTTTTGAATAGCATGATATTGTAGTATAGTATACCATGCCAGAAAATCTCCAACAAAATAATGTGGCTGAAAGGCATAATCACATCTTGATAGATATAGTCGGGAGTATGATTGATAATTCCTCATTATCCTTAAATTTATGGGAAGAAATCTTGAAAACCACCATGTATGTATCAAAGCAGATACCTAGTAAGGCCATTCCTAAAACTCCTTTTGAATTATGGATGGATAGAAAACCAAGTTTAAGATGTTTACATGTTTGGAGTTGTCTTGCAGAGGCTTGATTATATAACCCATAAAAAAAATTAGATCCTAAAATTATTAATTATTATTTTATAGAGTATCCAAAAGGATGAAAGAGTTTTAGATTTTATTATCCAACATACATCACTAGAATTGTTGAAACTAGAACTGCTAGATTTATTAAGGATGGTGAAAATAGTGGGAGTGATGAACTATGTCATACGGTATTAGAGAAAATAAGAGAATCTTTTTCTATTATAGTAACACCTAGAGATATTCAATATGAACCTGTTCAATTTGAGATTATGAAACATTAATAGGAGGTTGATACATCACTTCCTAAACAGATTGTCAATGAACTTGATCCGATTGAAAATAATTACAATAATGATACTGAATCTGAAATATTACAAAAATCTACTAAAAATAAAAGATCGACTATTTCAGCTGATTATATTGTTTACCTATAAGAATATGATTATGATAGTGAGATGAAGAATGATCCAGTCTCATTTAAGGATGCCATGAATATCAGTAATTTTGAACTTTGGTTAGATGCCATAAAAGATAATGAGATGGAATCCATGATTAAAAATCAAGTTTGGGAACTTATCGAATTGCCTAAAGAATTTAAGCATGTAGGTTGTAAATAGATTTTTAAAACCAAATGGGATTCCAGAGGTAATATCAAAAGATATAAAACTAGACTTATAGTAAAGAGATTCACTTAAAAAGAGGGCATCGATTATCATGAAATATATTTTTATATTTTTAAAAAAAATTTATTCAAAATTATTATAATATTAGTAGCTTATTTTGATTTAGAGTTATATCAAATGGATCTCAATACAACGTTCTTGAATGGGGATTTAAAGGAAGAGGTGTATATGGGATAACCTGAAGTGCTTTTTATGCAAAAAAATAAAAGATGGTATATAAATTAAAGAAATCCATATATGATCTTAAACAAGCTTCCACACAATGGTACTTAAAGTTTAATTATATTATTGCTTCTTTCAGATTTAAGAAAAATATTGCTGATCAATGTATATATCTGAAGGTGAGTGAGAGTAAGCTTATATTTTTAGTTCTATATGTGGATGATATCTCACTAGCCAACAGTGATTTGAATCTCTTGTATGAAACTAAAAGTTTTCTTTCCGACCATTTTGGCATGAAAGATATGAAAGATGCTTCTTATGTTCTTAGTATAGAAATTCATCATAATAGAAGTAAGAGATTGCTTGATTTATCTTAGAGAACTTACATTACTAGGATCCTAAAAAGGTTTAGAATATCTAGCTACTCATCAAGTGAAGTGCCAATTGTTAAGAATGATAAATTCAGTAAATTTCAGTATCCCAGGAATGAGATTGAGAGAAATTAGATGAAAAATATATCCTATGCATCTGCAGTGGGTAGTCTGATGTATGCTCAAATATATATTCGTCTTGATATGAGTTTTGTTTTAGAAATGCTTGATGGATATTAGAGTGATCTACTAAAAAGCTGCTAAAAAGGTGATGCGCTATCTTCAGAGAACTAAGGACTATATGCTTACTTATAGGATGATCGATCAGTTAGAGGTGATCGGTTATTCAGATACAGAATATGCTGATTGCCTCGATAGTAAGAAGTCTACTATAAGTTACATCTTCCTATTGGTTGGTGGAGTAATTTCATAGAGGAGCACAAAACAGTACATTATTACCTACTCTATTATGAAAGCTGAATATATAAGCTGTTATGGCGCTTCCTCAGATGTTTTATAGTTGAAAAAATTCATCTCAGGGCTCGGAGTTATGGATTCTATTTTTAAATCGCTGAGAATTTATTGTGATAGTTCTGCTACAGTTTTTTTCTCTAATAGTAGCAAGATGACCAATGCAAACAGCCACATTAATGTTAAATATCTTGCTGTAAATGAGAGGATTAGTAGTCATCAGGTGTTTATTATTTTTATTAGTACTGATTGTATGGTAGCTGATCCTTTAACTAAAGGTTTTGTATCCAAAGTTTTCAAAAAATATGTAAAAATTATGGGTATTTATTATTGAGATATTTTATTTGTAATTGATACTTATTTTGAGATCTCTTAATAGCTTAATGACTACTATTACTTCTGTTTAATTATCCTTTGTATACATTATGGTTTATTTTTATCAAAATTAAAGTAAATAGAAGTATCATTCATATGACATAACAGTGGGATCATTATTATAGGCATTATGATTTTTGATGGCCTCTATACTTCAGTATTTAAGGCTTGGTTAAGTGAGGATTATTGATGTCATAATACATAGAAGAGAGTATGTCAATTGAGATACATAACTGCTATGATCTATATTAATATGTTTTGCTTAATCAAAGTATAAAGGATCTTTCAAGGAATAGATAATTGGATAATTTTTAAAAATGAGTGTGCACTCATCGGGTTGATTTCAAAATTTGATTCAGGATTGTTGTTTTTGAAAATTAAAGTATTTTATTTTTTAAAATAAAATATTTTTAAAAAATTAAAGAGTTATTTTTAAGTAATAATATAGATCAAGTGAGAGAATGTTGGATTTAACTCCTAATGTGTGGCCTAATTATCACTAAGTCAGATTTAACTCTTTAGACCAATCACATGTACTGAATCAATTATGGTGAGCCCAATTAAATAAAAAGATTTATTCCTAATAAGATTTGGATTAAAAATTTGACTCTAATTAAAAGTTAGTCTTTTGATGAGATAGACAAGTGCAGGTATAAATAAAGGTGACATGATCCCTTTCTCCAACTATCAAAAGAGTATGAACAATTTTCATCGATCGTCCACGTTAAAGAGGAGGATGAGGAAAGAGAAGATCAGATGTCCCATGTGAGAGGACTAGATGTCCTACAAGCAACGAGATCGTTACATTGCATAAATAATGGCGTAAGATATGATTTATTTATGATTTAATTTTTTTATATGAATATAAGAACATGATCCAGATATAACAAAAATTAAATTTATCTAACAAGTAAGGCATACTCTTTAATCTTACAAGAGGAGCACCAAAGTATACAAATCTCTTGTACCCTTGATGCTTCTGTTGTGGCTGCTTTGGAGCAAACAACTTCTACTAATATTGCTAGTCATATGGCTGCTAAAGTACCATGTTCTCCCTCTATATATGTGCACTAATGCTCATTCCAAACCACATTATCAAAAATGTCACTATGACTATCGCAACAAAATAGGCCACACTCGAGCATTATTATGCTTCAAACGATAATCTGAAAAAAGCTGCTAGTGTGACTTAAGCATATCCTCTTGAAAGTCCATCAGCATCAACTTCTATGGCACTATCTTTGACTTATGATCAATACCGACAGCTGCTAGTTCTACTCTCTAATAGCAAAAACTCATCTTTTGCCAAGTTGGCCAATAGTAAAATCTCTCTATCTGCCAACTTGGTTGGCAAGTCTTTTTCTATCTCACATTTAGATCTTCAGGTCAGATTCGCCTGCAGCTGATCATATGAGCCCTCCTAAAGTGCTTCTGCATGAATCATAGGATCTCCTCTGTGCAATCATTGTATATATATTCGGCTTTGTGTCAAAATAGAAGAGGACCCATTTTGAGCTTTTCATTTTACTTCACAGACCCCAAGCTTAATTCCTTGGAATTCGAGATAGCAAGCAGAGATATTTAAGCTGGAGCAAATTCTCTATCTGCTACTGCTGTTGTCGATAAGCCGTTGCATTTTTTGGAAATGGGATGCTCATGGTGTTTTCTCAGTTTGAAGTTCTTGGAAATTTCTTAATCACTGTACGTAGCTGTTGGTTTGCTTTGCCTACTAGCTCCATGCTTATAGAAAGGCCCCATGTCTCTTAAAAATAAAGATTTTCACGTGGCTTTTGATCAAGGATGTGCTACTTATGGTTGAAGAACTTCGCCCTCCCACAATCTATTCTTCCTTTGCTTTGCATTTGTTTTGGAATTGGTTTGTCCCAAAATTAGATTCATAGTCGATGATAAGCGAGTGTATCTGCACACGTGCGTGCTATTGGGATTTGTAGTGATGGCCTTGTGCCTAGCAGTGTGGCTTGAAAGTAGCTGCCTCCTTGCTCTTTTAGTGTTACGAGCTCTGATTCGTCTGTTCACAAGTTTAGTTGTTGAATTATTTTTTCTCACGGTGTATCAGTCGGAGAGGATCTGCATGGATCCTATCCAACTTGCCGTGAAAAATAGCCAATCAAATTCTACAAAATACTTTACCCATAGTAGAATGAGTCTACCTAATAATTTTTCCTAGACTTGGAGTCAAAAAGATAAAGACCAATGAATCATTCTCGAGAAGAAAGAGATAAAAGATAGGCCTGATTCTTATTATATTAATGCAATTAAACTTGGGTGCCCTCCCCACACCCCCAAACACCCCACTCTTCCCTCCCCTCTCTTTTTTTTTTTTTGATTAAAAAGACCCTTCATGAGCCCCATGCATGAACGGCCAAAACATGGGTTCACAACTAGTTTATCCTTGAGTTCGCGTGTCAGCAGATGTCCCAACTACAGGCATCAAAGCTTGGACTCGGCCATGCACATAGACATGCACGGGTGGCTTTAATTGGCCTTAGAAAATTCTGCTTTGGCGACTCTGAATTTGATCTGAGGTCTTAAAAGTGAACGAGCAATGGAGGCTAGCCTCGAGGGGACATCAATCCTGGTTAGATGAAAGCAGGCAAGGGTTTGGAGTCTTGAATGTGTTGAGATGCTCCTAGATAACTTGAATGTAAGAGAAGATGTTACACGATTGGTGTGATCCAAATCAATATTTAGAGATTATTTAGTCATATAATATTTAATTAA
>NC_025997.2:22846410-22897145 GCF_000442705.2 Elaeis guineensis
CTCTACCTCCTTCTCCGCCATCCCGGACATCCTCCCTCTACCTCCTCCTCTGCTCGACTCCCTCCCCCCTTCGCCTCCTCCTCGTCCTCCATATGGGATCTCCTCCCTTCACCTCCTTCATCTCTGGTTGGCCCCTCCTTCCTCTGCCTCCTCCTCTTCTGTTTGTGCATTGACCCGCCGGTTCAAACCGTTGATCTGATGGTTGGATCGCTGATCTACTAACCCGATGTCTTGTTTGGGTCAAGGCCCGGTCAGATTTAATAACTTTGTAATTGAGTCAACATTGCTGGTTACACTTGTATTTTGTTGGTTGGCCCGTTTGGATTGTATGAATGCTTGAACTTGTGATTCCCCATCCTCTTCTCACTTTCCAAGGAGCAACTAAAAAGAAAGTGACGCGACCTAATTCAAATTAGGTGTGATAATTTTTGATACGACACACGAACACGATATAGGTTCGGATTGGACTTATACATATTCTAAATAAAAATAGGTTGACATGATTACAACCTACAAAATTTATACGGATTCATGGATTATGCTTATACAGGTTCGGATCGAAAACAGATCGACACAATTATAATCCGCAAAATTTGTATGGATTCACAAGTCAACCCACAAACCGAATTCAATCCGCCTAACTCATTAATATTTTTATAAAATTTTTAAAAAATAAAGTTTTTTTGAAAAACTTAAGATAATCCTAACTTCACAAAATAAAAAATAGCAAACACACTTTCAAACTCATTCCTTCTCTACCGTTTCTCTCTCTCTCTCAACTCAAACACAAACACACCTTCCTCCATAGCCATAAGTTAAGGTAAAAACTGTTTAATATTATATTAGAACCATTTATGGATTTTTCATGGTTATGTTAGTATGGATGGATGGATTTTTCATATTATGTTGGTTGTCAGTGGTATACTTATATATTAATTATTTCATTGTTATTAAATTGATTGAAATAGATATTTTTTTTTATAATTTCACAATTGTGTCATAAACGAATCGTGTTCGTATCAACCCGACATGATCCATTTAACAATCATGTTTGTGCAAGTGATCCATTTATTAAGCAGATCGTGTGTGGGTTGCAAATCTTGACCTATTTAATAAATAGATGTGTATTCAGGTTTAGCTTACGCAGATTCGTGTCATTCGTGTCAACAATGAACTGATCCATTTAGACCTGCAAACATGAATTGCCAGCCCTAATTCAAATGCTATAAAGATTATGATTTGAGTAGAGATAGCATGTCATGATGTTTCGACTCTATATCATAATGTGCCAAAGGGATCCATAGCTATGACGATTCAAGTGTTCACTCAAAAAGAAAGTTTTCTTTTGATTTCTAGCCCACAACTGATATAAGAACAAGAACATCCGCATAGCCCTCATAATAGCTTTACAAGAAATTATATCTTGCACCACATGGTTATGCACCATGCCAATTAGATTATCTTATTTCTATGGGTTTATTTATCATATACGCATCTTGATAGAGCTAAAATCGGATTGGATATCAGTTTACCCATATCCATATTTATTTTATCTGACAAATATAAATATGGATATGGATATTATACGAATACAAAAATTTATATCCATATTTATTTTAAATAGATATGGATACAATTCGAATACTGAAATTATGGATACACTTATAGATATAAGTTGGATAATTAAACTTTATGACTATAAATTAAAGATATTACTAAATAGATAATAAATCAAGTTACTAGTATGTTTATATGATTGTATTTTTTAAAAATTAATAAGTATTATATAAAATTATATAGAGTTAGAAATAGATTTGATATTCGAATATAGATTGGATAGTTGTCTATCCATATCCATATCCATTTTTTTTTTATAGATATAGATACGGATACAGATATTAATCAAATCTTTAAATTTATATCTATATCCAGATGGATTGGGATACCAAATAGATCCGAATGGATATTATCGATACAACTTTTACCCTTACATCTTGATGATTGACCTGTAGGAATGAAATGATATGATTGGTATGGTGCACAACCATATTGGTACACACGGTGTAAGATATAATTTGTTAAGAAGTTTCTATTTCCCTTTAGCTGCACAGGATAGGACAAGAAGAAATAGAACACTTGTATACACTGTTAGCTTGCTCGACTTCAAAAATGTGAGGACATACCCTTTTGGAAGCTCACAGTGAATCAGTCCTTTTCTCCTATCAATTTTTAAGTATTGGTGGAGTCTTATGCCTATTAGGGATGGCAAAATCGATCCGACTCGATAGGTATGCACCCTACCTAAATCCGATCAAACTCGAAAAATAAGATTTGATCGAGTTTGAAAAAAATTCGAAAATTATAGCATGGGTATGGATAGGGTATGGGTAATGTTGTTTTCTACCCAAACCTGAACTTGAACCTAAGAGTATGGGTAATATCCGAACCCATACCCATACATATATATATATATATATATATATTATATATATATATATTATATATATATATATATATATATATATATTATCTATCTCTATATATAAATATTCAATTTATAGTTAATGTGATAATTATATTAGTTTCATCAATTATCGAATGGTATTTGTATATTGTTTCTTCATTTTCATTATCTTTTAATATCTAAAGCTTCTTTTTCACTTAATATTTTTTTATTGTAGAATAAGATAATTAATATTTTTATATCTTAAAAATATTATAATTTTGAATTCTTTATCTTTTTGAATAAGTCCTAATAGAGATAGTCTTATTTTATTTAAAAATAATGCTCTTCCATCTTTATAAAATGAGAAATATAAACTTATTCAAAATAATAATAATAAAAATAATACTTATTTTTTTTCTTTATTATGATTTTGTCTTCAAATAGACAATTTCAATTCATCCCATGATAGTGACTTATCTTTAATTTATCCATAAAAATTAAGTTTAAAATAAAAAAATATATCAAGTGTATGTCAATCAAGCCAATAAAGCAATTGAATATAATAAATAACTATTTCTATACCATATAATCATTAACATATATTTTATAAAGTAATTAGTAGCTTTGGTTCTAAAGTAAAAAATTGAAAGTAAAATATTCTCATCACATATTGCAGCTAAATAACTTGTGAAGTTGCAGTTGTTACTTCATGAAATTATTTAAAAGTTTGATATTCAAGTTTACTATTTTTCAGCACTACAATGAATTTTCATGAATAAAATAATAGACTTAATGATTTTATTCTCTGTTGAATTATAATTTTATTTTTATGTTTGATTTTTATAAATCTGAACTTATAAATTATGTTCTATATTGAATTGGTAATTCTATTTTGATTGATAATATGCATAAAATTATTTTAGTTATTTATTTTTTTTGGATATGTGATGGGTATGGGGTAGGTATGGATTGAGTATGAAAAAATAGGTTATCCATGGGTATCCTCGAATCCATTGGATATGAAGATAGATATCTCTTTTTTTATCCGATCGCTATCGAGTAAGATTTAGATATAGAATATTAAGTTTTGATTTGAGGATGGATAGCATAATATCCTACCCAAATCCTACCAATTGCCATCTCTAATGCCTATTCTATAAAGCTAATTGAAGAACTCCAGCACCTAGACTAGTTCAGAATCTTCGTGTGGATAGAGATAAAGAATCACATTCACACTGCTAAAGTTGTTCAAGAAAAAGGATGGATAGTGTATGTAGCCCACTCTTTGTGTTGGACAGCAAATGAAACTAATGTTCTTCTTCTATTCTTCTGTTCCTTCAGTAAAGGATGAGTAAAGAATATAGAAATAGATAGGATCGACTGTTGCTGGCAATTTACGCTAGAATGCGGCAGGAAAGGAATTCTCTATTCCCATAGAAGAAAGCGGTGCTGTGACTGTTCTGAGAAAGGTATTTCATGATTTTATGGAATGATTTCGAGGAAGTATCGACGTTTTCACGACCTGATAATCACGAGGTTTTCTTCTCTGTTATCTGGCTCTTAACAGCCTTGGTTCTATTTTGGCAAAAAGTGCCTACAAAAGAATTTTTGATTTATCGCTGCATTTTGTTGGCAAGTTCTTCTACTTGTGATCTTTGTTCGAGAGTGACAGAGGATTGTCAGCATGCAATCGTTATGTATGCATATACCCAACAATGCTGGATTCTTTTGTCCCGATGTTTTGCTTGTCCTACTCCTGCTTCTATATTGGAGTTATTGGAGTATCTTTTGAGTTCTCAACCGGATAGTAGAGGTAAAGCCTTAATTATCTATATGGCATCCCTCATTTGGCATGCCCGCAATCAGCACTTTTTCAAGCTCACTATATTCCGCCACTGTAGCTCCTTTGATTATATCTTTGTTTTGATAATGACCAAGATTCTATGTCCTCTGGCCCTTCTGATATAGTAAGATCCCAGTTAAGGTACTGGGGTAATCCTTTTATGCAGGTTTTTAGGCCTAAATTAAGCAAGTTTATTGTATGGATACCTCCTCCCTTTGGGATGCTCACTATCAATTTTGATAGGACTGTTAAATCGGGATGAGCGGCCAGTGATTTTATTATTCGTGATCCTGATGGTTCCATGCTTGTTGTAGGTGGTAAGCTTCTCTCCTATTCCACTGTTCCATTTGTAGAGCTTATTGGTGTTTGGTTGGATATTAAGTATCTTGTGCAGCACTATTGTATCCAAGCAATTTGTCAAGGAGATTCTGCTATTGTGATTTCTTGGCTTCTGAAGTTGCAACATAACCGAATGAGTTTGTCCCCCAAGATGAAAGATATTAAATTATGGCTTGCAACTTTTCCTTCGGCCATAAATCCCATACTTGCCGTGAAGGTAATTATGTGGCAAACTGGGCTGCTACACATGCCTTGTTGGGGGATTTTTGCTTGATTGCTTCTGGGCTTTGTGAATACCCTGAGCTGGTACAGATTCCAAGGGCTGATGCCTTTTCGGTTGCATTTTCTAGGCATGGAATCATTTGAACTGTTGCATTTGCCAGTTTATGTATGCTCGTCTGTATTTATAAGCTACTGGTTGCTTGTCTTTTGTCATTTCGAATTGTGGATCCCTATCATGAAGTCAGTGCTCCTTTATATTGTTAACTGTGCTTGTGTTACTCTTCTCTGCATGTGTGTTATGGAATCACCGGCATTATTCTACTTAATTTTACTCTGTGATCATAAGTTGCTTGTAGGGGCTATTTATTTACAGGGGGCTTCACTGCTTTGTTTCTGTGGTGTTATGGGAGCAAGCAAGGCCTGGTGTCTGTCTTTCAGATCTTTTATATTTTCTCATTGCAATACACCCTGACTTTGTGCGGTAAAAAGATTCTGTTATGCTAGTTATATGGGTGCATCTACTTGCTGATGATGCGGTTAACAGTTCTATATCTCATTCAGATTATATGGGTGTTTGATCATATGCTATTGTTAATAGTTCAGTGCAGTCTATGTTTTCTAATTAGTATGTATTTCCTCTAACGTAAGCTCAGGTGTTTGAAGGTGTTATATTTTCTGATTTTGGTTTTGATTGCAACCTGCATAATCAAACTTTGTTTGTGCCATGATGCTGTGGTACATGCTTTCTCTTTTTATCCCAACTTTATACAGGTTCTGAAGTTATTTGTTAAGTGGTTTGATAATTATGAGACTAAGTGCTTCAATGCCACCTTTGGAGTTTACACCATGCTGAGGTCTTCTTTCACTTGCTTGAATCCCATATATGGTGTTAGTTTACCTAATTACAAGTTCCTAGATGATGTATTTATGGCTTGTTTAGGGATGGAAGTGGGCTCGGGCCGGCCCAAGGCCCATCGGGCTGGGCCGGCTTTGGATCGGGCTTCGAGTTCAACTCGAAACATTCAGCTCAGGCTTGGGCCAAAAAATAGGATTCATTTTAGTTTCGGGTCGGGCTCGGGCAGACCTTTGGCTCAGCCCGAGCTTGGCCCGAGCCCAACTTGAAGTTCAGCCTATGGGTAACTAGCCATCTATTCAGTATTCAGGAGTAAGAATATCTAGAGCATGTTTGTCCGTGTCCATTCAAAGATTAAACCCTAAGAGCCCTAGTCTCTAGTCTATGTCCATTCGAAGATTAAAACCCCTTCCTATCTTTCGGTCTTCCATCTTCCCCCGTCGGTGATGGACTTCATGGTCTCTGAGCCGGTGAGCACAAAGATTCCGACATCGATGATGGCGCCGATGGTGAACCTGATGAGATCCCACCAGGAGAGGTTCCTTTTCATCTCGTGCCCGCTTCTTGCTCACCCTCATGCAACTCTGTATGCTCCAGCGATTGGGCTGTCACCCGATCCCAAAGCCGCCACTTGATCTCCCAGAAAGCTTGTCGGTAATTAGCCTAGCTCTTGAATGACTCCTTCGGAAAGAGGTCCTCCTTGGTGCACGAGCACCCTCTCCTCTTTACCTCCCTGCCAGCACCATCATCATCACAAGGAGCCCTAGCCCCTGGTCTGTGTTCGTCCAGAAGATAGTATCGCCTTCGTCTATCCCCCGCCACCCTCGTCCATCCGCCACCTGGAGACCACCTCAACCCACCCTCATCTGATTCCCAGGAGACTGACAGAGCAAAGAGCACCATGCGTTCTTCCTAGTGGAGTCCACAACCTCTCCCATTTCGACAAAGGAGGGGAGGAGAGGGCCGACGATCGGGGAGGAAGGCGGCGAAGCATGTGGAAGTTTCGAGAGAGAAAGAGAGAGGAAGGAGAGAAAAACAGAGGGAGAGGGGTCGGGCTGGGTCTTAGGCTCAGGTTTGGGTTGGCCCAATTAGGTTCAGACCGAGCTCGGGCTTGGGCTCAGACTGGGCTCAAGCCTTATGTTTTAAATTTTTTTTGGGCTTAAGCCCGATCCGAAGCCCAAAAGAATATTTCGGGATGGGCTCAGGTAGGGGTGTGGCCCAGCCCAGCCTGACCCATTTCCAACCCTGGACTTGTGGCTCCCCATTTGCCTATGGGAATTGCTTGATATTTTAACTGTTCAGAAATGTTCGACAGACTTTCTTCATACTATGTGTTGCGGCTTGTTTCTGATTGACATCGAAAAATTGAGAAGCATAGCGCTGGAGCAACCTACAAAAAAGTCTGGGTCAGAAGATTTGACCCTCCGATGCTCAAGTCAAAATGCGCAAATAGAAAAGTAGAGTTTTACCTCTCTAAGATGGATTACTTATCTGGATCTTTGAGGTTCTAGTATTTATAGAGAAGACAGCTGTGCAACCATTTTTGGTAGATAGGCTGGTCATATCTGGTGCAGTTATTGATTGTGATTCTCAGGATCAGACGATTACACTTAAAAGATTCTTAAGATCGACAGTTATATCCAGATAGTATTGACAGTCATGGCTAGAGAGCATTGACAGCTATGGCTAAATAGTATTGACAGCCATGGCCAGTTGGTGCCTGTCTTTTGAATCTGAGTCCAATCAATCTGCTTTCGAGGAGAGATCAAAGAGTGTAGCGTGATGACTAAGAGTTTGAACTGATAGCTTTCCGACCAAGAGTCTGATCAAATCTTTTTCATCCAAAAATTTGGATCAAGAACATACCGACGAGAGATCAGACAGAATAGCCTCTGATCAGAGGTCGGGACAGACATTTGCCGACTAGCGGTTGGACAAACCGCAATAATTAGGCCGCTTGAAAGGCGCTGATATGGATCCGATGGATCATAATGGGCTTGAATCTTTATACATCACTGGTCCATTTCAGATTACTCCTAACAGATACCCCCTACTCCCTAGTTCGAGCTCTAGTCGGGTTATGAAAGTATTTATCTTGGCATTCTGAATGGTCGGAGATGTAAAGAGCTATTTTTAAACTAAATGCCTACGTGTGATTTTTCAAACAAAAAAATTATCGAACTAGTGATGAAATGTTTGAAATCTATGCAGACACCACTCTTCTCTGCTAAGACATATTAAATGTGGAGACCATCAGTCAGCTTGAGCTAATCAAGACTTGACACATAGTCTATTTCAGAAATTCATACCGACTTGATGTCCTCCAAGAGACGTGCATCCTTCTATTCAAAGGGGTGACTTTCTTTATTTTATTTCTTCTTATACTGATTTTGGTAAAATCTTTTCTCTCTTTGCCATTTTTCTTACTCTAAAGCTTTTATAGACATATTACCTTCTTTCTCTACTGTGACAGGGCTCTCGGAAGATAGTTGCTTCCTTTTGATTTCTCACTCGAAGATAAGTCCCTCTTATCTTTTTCTTGATTTTTTTTCCTTTCATTTCTCCTTAGATTTTTGTTTCCATGGTGGATTTCGAAAGATAGTTGCTTCCTTTTGATTTCTCACTCGAAGATAAGTCCCTCTTATCTTTTTCTTGATTTTTTTTTCTTTCATTTCTCCTTAGATTTTTGCTTCCGTGGTGGATTTCGAAAACTCTGTGAGCGAGAGCCCCAAGCAAAAGAAAGTGAAAGATCCAAGAAGCCCTAGGTCCAAAACCAATTCCTCATTCGGACCTGGAGAGATCCAAACTGAGCTGACCTTGGGTGACTTAGAGTTGCTCTGAACCTAATACTATATTGCGAACAAGTTTCATCTTGAACTTTCTGATTCTAATGCTCGAGTCCATAGTCCACCTCTAGATCGATTAGCGGTGTATGAGAAAAATTTTTGGACAGATCTTAGATTTTTTTTTTCTTTATCTTTTAGGTTTTATGGGATTGCTTTCTGTGCCGTATCCCTAAACTCCTTTAAATACATCATAGGATTTCTTATACTTTGCTCTCGAACGGGAGTTCGACCTTTAATTTCTCTTTTTCAAGCTCTCTTCATATTAAAGAAACATCCATATGTCGATCGACTATATATTTCCTCCTAAAGGGGTGTCTCTTCTCTGATCTTTGGCGTTCCTTCATCTATTCATGGATGGAAGAGCCGTTTCTTTTTTAATTCTTGTGCTTTGATAGCTGACTGGGGGCTTCTAGATTGGGGTCGGATCGAAGCTTCATTCTTGAAGCCCGTAGAGTTGAGTGCTGAGGAAAAGAAAGGACTTAAGGATCTCCTGGATCACAATACTCCTTATTTGGATGAGCTTTTATCTGATGAATCTCTTTTCTCGGTAGGACTTTCCTCTAGTGACCCCAGGAGTGAGTAGGGTCATTCATACTTTCTTTCTTCTTTTTTTTTTTAATATACATATATATATATATATATATATATATATATATATATATATATATATATATATCTTTCTTATTGAGAATTATATCCTAAAATCAATCATGTGACATTTGAGTTTTTCTTTATATATGAATTATTGATAAATGAATAAAAATTATTCTAATTTTTTTATCATAAAGTTACATCTCTCTTGAACTCTTATATTGTGATGAAGTCCTTAGAACTATGTTAATCAATGATAAAGAGAGAATTTATCGTATAGTTCTTAAACATGTTCGCGACCAAATGATACGTCATTACAGAACAATGACGTTTATCGAGTGGAGATCGTTGTGCACCATATGGATTGATTATCCTCTTAACTAAGGAGTGTGGTGATACTGATATAGCATACAGATGAGATGTAAAAGTACATCATTACTGAACAAGTGACTCACCTGCTAAGCATTCTGATATCAAGAGCTGCTCGCAAAGTATGTTGGTATAAGTATCCCTCAGACCTGAGATCACCATAGTGACTTACAAGCAACTCACTATGCTTTGGTGTCGGATTATCTAAATTTTTAATGCAGTGACGGAAGGCTGCTAGGTACAGTGAAGTACTTGCGAAGTCTGTGTGTGGATCAAGATGGAATTGACCCCTCCAGATTATGAGAGTTGATGTATCACTGTATTTTAATTTAGTAAAATCTTAATCAGGATAATCCATGAGATGAATTTGAAAGGTTGAAATACAATATGGATGAAGCAATCTGGGTTGATAGTTAAACCTCGACCATCCTAGAGCATTTAGGATCAAAGGGATGAATTATGCGATAACCATGTGCATGGGTTCTAAAATATTTTTTTTGTGATAATTTAATCTACCTGAATATCGAAAATCATTGCTAGATGGTATCTCGATTAGTACAGAAATCGATTTCTGTGCTATCGGCTTAGTGTTTGAATCTATAGAGTCATGCATACAAGTCAGACAAAATAGAAAAGTATTGATGTATATTTGTGTGTTCAATTTGAAAGTACTTAACTTGATTGAATATAAAAACTAACTTGATTGAGAATTAAGTTATGGGTCAAACAAAATTGAAGAGTTGACTATGTCTATCTAGCACTACATATGAGGTTCAGGTTCAATTTCGAAGATGAACTATTTCTGATTTATGATCTATAAAGTCTATAATAGATTAAATTTAAGTTTTAATTAATTTTAAATTAGATCTGAATTAATTAGACTTAATTGGATTTAAAATTTTAAGTTAGATTTGGTACTAAAGTCCTAAAGAGTTTAGGATTAACAGTCTTTCGAAATTATTTCAAACCAACTTTGAATTGGATTCGAATCAGATCCTTTTTTGGATGAGATCTTAGAATCCCATCCCATGTGGGTGTGAGAATGGATACATTATGGGCACCATATATGATGGCAATTCTATCTCATATAGGAGTCATTCTTTCATGAGTATTGGACTGATTCAAAGCATGTTTGAATTAGGAGTCTTATACTTATTAGGCAATAGAAATTATCTATAAATAGAGAGGGTCTCTACCTATAGATGTAGAGCAATTGCAAAAAAATTAGATTGAGAGAAGAGAGAAAGAGAGAGAGGCGCATGAGAGGGGTGTCCCCTTACCTTCTCCTTGGCATTTCCCCTTGTTGCCACCCATCCTCTCCTTGCCGTGGGGCCTACCTTGGGCATCCTCCTTGCTGGTGTGAGGCATCATACCAGCACCTCTCCTCCTTCATTTGGTTGGGTTGTGAAGGTGCTTTGATTAGAGATCATCCTGCTTTCCTGCATTATCTGGCGTGCAAGCGAAGTAAGGGGTTTGCACTTTCAAGCCTCCATCAAGATTGAATCTAGATTTTGAAGATTTGATCCTGAGTTCTACTGCTATTCAGATAAGAATTTGATCTTTATTTATATAGTTTTATAAAAAATTTTTAGATGCAACCTTGGTTATCCGAAGAGAAACAGGTTCCCTCACCCTTCAATTGGTATCAGAGCCAGCCTTTGATACATGCATATGTAACTGAATTTTTCTAAATTATTTACATATTGTATGTAATTAAGGTTTTAAGCTAGATGTTAAATTTGATTTAGATCTATTTAAATAAAATTTTTAATCTAATTTTGATTAGATTAGATGAACCTAATCAATAGTTGATTAAGATTGTTATAAATTTGTTATAACAGAATTTTATTATTGCTGAATTTTTGTTGGAATAACAATGTGAATTAAAATCTATTTTAAATTTATTTTAATAAAATTTTAATATTATTATTTTGATTATGAAGTGAGACTTATTTCAGATTTGAATTGGATCTATTTTGATAAATATTTAGATCTGAATTCAAACAAAATTCATAACTATATCAAAACAGATTTAATCAAAAATTTAATCCTTATGCATTCATGTTTGTATCTAATTAACTTTTTATGATATCAAATTTAAAATTGATATTTTAAAATTAGCATAAGATGTATTTCAGATCTGATATGATTATATGATGCATCAAATCTAATTAGATTAGATGAACAACATGATTGATAAGATCAGGGATATATTCATAATATAAATTATTTTGTCAAAAATTATATATTGATGTGATTGCATATGAAATTAGATTTCTAATCTTAATAGCCTAGTACTCAGATAGATGAGATCACTAGCCTATCCGGTTCTAAGAGATCGAAGAGATTGATCTCTCTCTTGCCCATTCGATGGGTTCTTTTATGACGTGTAGGGATGTCATTGTAATTTGATTTCATGAAGAAAAAAAATGAACGTATTTTTATAAATTATTTTAATCAAAAATATATTTAGATTAGATCTAAAGTAATTTATAATTTACTATAATAAAATAAATTTAGATATAAAATTATTTTAAAATTTGAATAGCATGTTACATAAGTTGTATTCGGTATTGATTTAAAAGTTGTTATGATGCATGAGATGTATGTATAAAGTTTAGATCATATCTATAAATATTTAAATATTAAATATATTATAAAAATTTATTTTTATAAATTGAAACATATCGTATGCTTCACCTAAAATGCTGATAGAATAATTTTATAGATTGAAACATACGCTTCACATACTTAATTTTGAATTAAGTTTGAATGATTTGGATTTGAGAATTGAAGATCATTAAGAAACCATATAAAATGATGGACAAAGGGTTAGCATGAATCAGGTCATTCTAATAGGTTAGACCTAAGGTTAGAAATATATATGTACCAAGTAGAGAATTAGTTAAATCTAATCAAGTGTTGAATTAGATTAGATCAGAATTTCTCTAGATCAATCTTAATAGTTGAAGTTTGATTAAGTCCATATTTTTGACCTAATAAATGGACCATGATCATGGCTCCATGGTTGAGCCCGAATCTTTTGGTGGACTAAATTAAAATTAATTAGTCAGTTAGTGTCTAAGATAAGTTTGGCAGATTCAATCAAGTAGTTTTTAATTGAGAGCTGCTCACCTAGATGCATCTTCGATGAGTTAAGGGTACATTCCTCCCACTGATCTCACTTATCTTACCAACATGGTAGATTATATTTTGATTAGGTCATTAGTTGATTTGTACAAACCTATGCCATCCAGGTTAATCAGTGTGACTAATTTAGGTGTCTTTAGACCAGCTTGTATCTAATCCTCTATATGACTTGGTGAAGTCAATGGAAAGATTTACAACTTGCAAGTCAACTTCTTCTCTTTTTCTCAGGTCAATGAATTTAAATCTTCTAAATTATTAGGTCCATAAAATGATACAGTTATGGGATAACTTATTCATAGCCTCCCATTAAGATGCATGATAATGAGTTCAATGTTCCAAATAGGCATTGAAGGTGCCAGACGCCTTGTGTCTATTAAATATTAAAATTATCATCCATCATATGACTATTCTATTGTACCTTCAGATCAATGCTCAAGTTGGCCGAGCCACACTCGGATCTGGACATCTATTTATTGGATGCACTTGGTATTGTTATGTTAATGGTTAGACCTAACCAGGATTTTCAGTAGAGGCACCACACACCTGCTGAAGGGATGCCTGAGGTAAAATCTAATTACTAGAAGTTGTTTGAAAAAATAATTGATGATGAACCAACCCATGGATGCACTAGAATGGGTCGAGCCACACTCAGGTCTGAATATAGTTTGTGTGGATTCTAGTATCTGTTAAGAAATTAATGTAATTCTTCGAGTTGAAGGTAGAGGCTACCAATTCGTAAAAATAGTAGGAGGACCTTTAGACTACAGTCCATATCTTTGAGATTAAAAAGTAATTCATATACTAATAGACTTTTATTTTTTTTTAGTTATGGCTAACACACTATTTCTCTGTACGCTGTTGAACAATGATAAGCTCATCGGACCCAACTTCGATAGCTAGTATCAAAAATTGAAGATCATCTTGGAGCATGAGAGGATTCTGTACATCCTTACGGATGAGACATCTGAAGAACCTACAACCAGTGCTCCTCGTACTATGAGAGATACTTACATGAAGTGGCTCAATGACCGAACGACTGTGCATTGTGTGATGAGGGTAGCTATGAACGACAAGCTTAGCCATAAGTTCAAGGATGCACAGCTTGAGGAGATTATTCAAATATTGAATAAGTCCTTCAGTACCCTTGAAGATGTGGAGAGATACAAAACTTTCTATACAGTATTCAATGCTTGTATGTGAGGAAGAGCTTCAGTCACCGATCATGTACTATACATGATTGAGTAGATTGAACGCCTTAACAAACTTAGCTTTCCATTGCATAAACAGTTAGGTAAGGATGCTATCCTCAATTCGCTACTGAAATCCTATCTATCCTTTCTCAGTTATTATAGAATGACAAAGTCTATAGTGAACTATTATGGTTTACTAGGATTACTGCAGACTTTTGAGAAGGACCATCAGCTCTAGAAAGAGTCGATAAATTTAGTGAGAGGTTCATTAGCAGGTCGTCGATCCTTTAGGAGATAAAAGAAGAAGAAGGTGCAGAAATTCTATACTGTCGAACTTAAGCAGAGCAAATCATCAAAAATTGATAAGAGCCAGGTAGAATGCTTCTTCTATAAGAAGCTGGATCATTGGAAAAGGAATTATCCTACTTACATAGCCACCCTTGATCCAAACAGGCCTAAGAACAAGTGAAAGAAACAAACGGTTGCTTCACAAGGTACTTATATGATAACTCCTTGTAATTTCTTTATTTGTAATACTACTACCTGGGTATTGGATATTGAAAGTCTGATTAATATATGCAATTCATTATAGGGACTGTAGGTAAGTAAAAAGTATCGAGAGGGCAAGCGATTTCTGAACGTTGGAGATGGAAGTTTTGTTCCAGTTTTGACCTTGAGAATTTTGTAGCTTGTCTTCGAGTCCAGTAGTGTCATATTAGATGATTGTCATTATTGTCCCTTCTTTCTGATGAATAGCATCTATGTAGGGTCTTTTGGCCAAACTTAATTTCAAGCTTATAATAAAGGATGATTTTTGTAATATCATTATGAATGATACTGCAATTATACATGGATAATTAAAACATGATATATACATAATATCATGATCTATTGGTGTAATGTACACAGCCAATAAACATCCAAAATTAGATAATATTAGTGAATCCTATCTTTGGCATTGTAGGCTTGATCACGTGAGCAAGAGTAGGATTGACAGATTAATCAAGGAATGAATCCTTGAAATAGATAATTGTGAATCATTGCCAACCTGCAAATCCTGTCTACTTAGAAAGATGACTAAGTCACCTTTTAAGAAAAAAGGTGAAAGAGCCAACGATGTCCTAGGTCTAATACGTACTAATGTATACGGACCTATGAACATAAATATCAAAGGAGGATACTACTACTTCATTATGTTTACAGACGACCTATCGAGATATGGGTATGTCTATCTTATGAAGCATAAGTTAGAATCATTTGAAATATTTAAATAATTCCATACTGAAGTAGAGAAACAGACTGAAAAAAGTATTAAAATCCTTCGATCAGACGAGGAGGTGAATACCTCATCAGTAACTTCCTGATATATCCAGAAGAGAATGGGATTCTATCATAGTGGATCCTTTCTGGAACACCACAATATAACGGGGTGTCTGAAAGAAAAAATTGAACCTTTTTAAATATGGTCCAATCCATGATGAACTTTGTGAGTCTGCCAATCTCTTTTTAGAGATATACTTTAGATACCCATATGAGATACCAAGCAAGTTTGTCGATAAAGCTCCATATGAGATATGGATTGAACGTAAGTCGATGCTCTCATACTTAGGGTTTGGGGGTGTCTAGCTTATGTCAATAGATAATCTTGGACCTAAGTTCAATAGATGCTTGTTCGTAGGGTATCCGAAGAAAACTAAAGGGTACTACTTCTACCTCACTGCAGAGCAAAAGGTGATTGTCAGCAGTAAGACAGTCTTTTTGAAAAAGAAATTCCTTAGTGAAAGAGCTAATGCCTGTAAAATTGAACTTGAAAAAGTTTAAGAGGTGGAAGGACCGACACACACAGAACTAGATTTGATTGGAGAATCAAATTCGGAGCCAATAGATGCGCCATTAAGGAGATTCGGTAGAGTACCGCATCAATCAGACAGATACTATAATTTCTTGATCCAAGATGGTGATCTCATCGAACTTGATGAGAACGATGAAGATTCGATTACCTATATGGAAGCCATACAAAGGCCTGACTTTCAGAAATAGCTTGAGGCCATGAAGTTTAAGATGGAGTCTATGGAGATCAATGGTGTATGGACACTAGTTGATCCGTCTGAAGGGATAAAATTCATAGGGTGCAAATAGATTTTTAAGAGAAAAAAAGAAGCGGACAGGAAGGTAGAGATCTATAAAGTTCGTCTAGTTGCCAAAGATTATTATCATTATGGTATTGACTATAATGAGATATTCTCTCCTATAACAATACTCAAGTCCATCCGGATTATGCTTGCTATCACTACACATTTAGGTTATGAGATCTGACAAATGGATGTCAAAATTATTTTTCTTAATGGAAAGCTGGAAGAAGAGGTGTATATGATACAACCTAAAGGGTTCACATCCACAGATGAGTCAAAAGTGTGCAAGCTTAATAGGTCTATTTATGGACTTAAGCAGGTGTCTAAGAGTTGGAACATGCATTTTGATAAGGTAATCAAAATATATAGCTTCGTTAGGAATGGAGAAGAGCCTTGCGTCTACAAATGGGCTACTAGTTCTGTTGTCATCTTTCTTGTACTGTATATGGATGACATATTGTTACTAGAAAATGATATCCTGACTTTGCAGAGTGTGAAGCTGTGGTTATTATCACAGTTCTCCATGAAGAACTTAGAAGAAGCATCTTACATCCTAAGGATGAAGATCTATAGGGATAGATCTAGAAGACTATTTGAATTATCTCAATCTACGTACATCGATATCGTATTGAAGAGGTTCAACATAAATAATTTAAAGAGAGGCTATCTTTCGATAGACCATGAAATTACTCTTTTCAAGAAGGATTGTCCGACAACTCCAGAACAGAGAGAGCGTATGAGTAAAATACCATATGCTTCGAAAGTGAGATCTATCATGTATGCTATAATGTATACGAGATCGGATGTGGCCTATTCACTACGAGTAGTGAGTAGATACCAGTCTGATTCGGATGAGAAGCATTGGAAGATTGCGAAGGTAATTTTTAAGTATTTAAATAATACTAAAGACTAATGGCTTATCTATGGAGACACTGATCTGAAACTTGTGAAATATACTAATTTTAATTTTCAGTCAGATTGTAATGACAGTAGAAGCATGTCGAGCTATTTTTTATCTTGAATGGAGGAGCTATTTGCTGGAAGAGTTTCAAGCAACATACGATGACCGATTTCATATATGAAGTGGAATACAATGTTGTATCAGATGCTACAAAGGAGGTGGTGTGATTGCGAAAATTCATCACCGAGTTGGAAGTTACACCTTCTATTGATGGCCCTATTCTACTGTACTATGATAGCTCCAGTGCCATAGTTCAGGTGAAAGAACCAAAGTTACACTAGCGCACCAAGTATATTCTACGCCGCTATCATCTAGTACGAGAGATCGTGAATCAAGGTGACATTGAGCTTTAGAAGATCGATGAAAAGGAGAACCTAACTGACCCCTTCACTAAAGCTTTCAAGATCAAAGAGTTTGATGACTTCAAATAGAAGATAAGTATAAGATACTGCTTCGATTGGCTTTAGTCCAAGTGAAAGTTGTTGAAAATTATGTCCTAAAATCAATTATGTGATGATTGAGTTTCTCTTTGTAAATAAATTATTGATTAATGAATAAAAATTATTCTAAAATTTTTTTATTACAAAGTTACATCTTCCTCAAACTTTTATGTTGTGATGAAGTCCTTAGAACTATGTTAGTGAATGATAAAGAGAGGATTTATCGTATAGTTCTTAAACATATTCGCAATCAAATGATACGTTATTATAGGATGATGATGTTTATCGAGTAGAGATCATTGTGTGACATATGGATTGATTGTCCTCTTAACTAAAAAGTGTGGTGACACCAGTATGGCATACAAGTGAGATATAGGAGGACATCATCATGGAGCAAGTGACTCACCTACTGAACATTCTGCTGTCAAGAGCTGCTCACGAAGCATGTGCGTATAAATATCCCTCAGACCTGAGATCACCATAATAACTTGCAAGCTACTCACTATGCTTTGGTGCTGGACTATCTGAATTTTTAATATAATGACGGAAGGCTATTAGGTACAGTCAAGTACTTACGAAGTCTGTGTGTAGATCCAGATGGAATTGACCTCTCTATAGTATAGGAGTTGATGTATCGCTATATTTTAATTTAGTAAAATTTTGATCAGGATAATCTATGAGATGGATTTGAAAGATTGAAATACAATATGGATGAAGCAATCTGGGTTGATAGTTAAACCTAGACCATCCTAGAGTATTCAGGGTCAAAGGGATGAATTATGCGGTACCATGTGCATAAATTTTAAAATATTCTTTTATGATAATTTGACCTATCTAGATATCAGGAATCGTTACTAGATAGTATCTCGATTAGTAAAAAAATTGATTTCTGTATTACCGACTTAGTGTTTGAACCTATCGAGTTACGCACACAAGTCAGACAAAGTAAAAAAATATTGGCCTATATTTATGTGTCCAATTTGAAAGTACTTAACTTGATTGAACATATAATCTAACTTGATTAAGAATTAAGTTATGGGTCAAAAGTGATTAAAGAGTTGACTATGTCTAGCTAGCACGACATATGAGGTTCAGATTCAATTCTAGGGATGAACTGTTTCTAATTTATGATCTATGAAGCCTATAAGAGATTGAATTTAAGTGCTAATTAATTTTAGATTAGATCTGAATTAATTAGACTTAATTGGATTCAAAATTTTAAGTTAGACTTGGTACTAAAGTCCTAAAAAGTTTAAGATTGACAGCCTTTCAAAATTTTTCAAACCAGCCTCAAATCAGATCCTTCTAATAGGTTAGACCTAGGATTAGAAATATATATGGATTAAGTAAAAAAATTGGTTAAATCTAATCAAGTGTTGAATTAGATTAGGTCAAAATTTCTCTAGATCAACCTCAATAGTAGAAGTTTGATCCAGTCCATATTTTTGACCTAATAAATGGATCATAATCATGGCTCCATGATTGAGTCTGAATCTTCTGGTGGATCAAATTAAAACTAATTAGCCAGTTGGTGTCTAAGATAAGTTTGATAGATTCGATCAAGTAGTTTTTAATTGGGAGCTACTCACCTAAATACGTCTATGACGAGTTAAGGGCACATCCCTCCCACTGATCTCACTTACCTAGCCAACATGATAGATTATGTTTTGATTAGGTCACTAGTCGATTCGTACAAATCCATGCCATCAAGGTTAATCAGTGTGACTGATTTAGGTGTCTTTAGATCAGCTTGTATCTAATCCTCTACATGACTTGATGAAGTTAGTGGGAGGATTTACAACTTGCAGGTCAACTTCTTCTCTTATTCTCAAATCAATGAAATCAAATCTTCTAAATTATTAGGTCCATAAAATGATACAGTTATGGGATAACTTGTTCATAGTCTTTCATTAAGGTGCGTGATAATGAGTAAAATGTTTCAAATAGGTATTGAAGGCGCCACACGCCTGGTGTCTATTAGATATTGGAATTATCATCTATCATATAATCATCTTATTATACCTTCAGATCAACACTCAGATTGATCGAGCCACACTCGGATCTGGACATCCATTTGTTGGATGTACTTGATGTTGTCATGTTAATGGTTAGACCTAATCAGAATTTTCAATAGATGTGCCACACGCCTGCTGAAGGGATGCCTGGGGCAAAACCTAATTGATAGAAGTTGTTTGAAGAAAAATTGATTATGAACCTACCCATTGATGCACTAGAATTGGCCGAGCTACACTCGGACCCGAATGCAGTCTGTGTGAATTTTATTACTCACCAAGGAATTAATATAATTCCTCATGTTGGAGGTAGAGGCTACCAATTAGTAAAAATAATGGAAGGATCTTTAGACTAAAGTCCATGTCTTTGAGATTAAACAGTAATTCATATACTAATAGACTTTTATTTTTCTTTCAGTTATGGCCAACACACTATCCCTTCGTACGTTGTTGGACAGCAATAAACTCATCGATCCAACTTCGATAGCTGGTATTGAAAGTTAAAGATCATCTTGGAGCGTGAGAGGATTCTGTATATCCTTACGGATAAAGCACCTAAAGAACCTACAGCCAATGCTCCTCGTGCCGCAAGAGATACTTACATGAAGTAGCTCAATGACCGAATGATTATGCATTGTGTGATTAGGCCAGCTATGAACGATGAGCTTAGCCGTAAGTTCAAGGATGCGTAGCCTGAGAAAATTATTCAATTGTTGAATGAATCCTTCGGCACCCCTGAGAATGTGAAGAGATACAAAACCTCCTATGCAGTATTCAATGTCTTTATGTGAGCGGAGGCTTCAGTCACCGATTATGTACTGTACATGATTGAGCAGATTGAATGCCTCAGCAAACTTGACTTTTTGTTACATAAACAGTTAGGCAAGGATGCTATTCTCAATTCACTACCAAAATCCTACCTACCTTTTCTCAGTCATTATAAAATGATGAAGCCTGTAATGAACTATCATGGTTTGCTAAGATTACTGCAGACTTTTGAGAAGGACCACCAGCTCCAGAAAGAGTCGGTGAATTTAGTGGAAGGTTCATCAGTAGGTCGTCGATCCTCTAGGAGAAAAAAAAAGAAGAAAGTGCAAAAATCTCATGCTGTCGATCTTAAACATAGCAAATCATCATAAGTTGATAAGTACAAGGTAGAATGCTTCTTCTGTAAAAAGCTAGATCATTGGAAGAGGAATTATCCTACTTACATAGCCATCCTTGACCGAAACAGACCTAAGAACAAGAGAAAGAAGCAAACGGTTGCTTCACAAGATACTTATATAATAACTCCTTATAATTTTTTTTGTTTATGATACTACTATCTGGATATTAGATACCGAAAGTTTGATTAATATATGTAATTCATTGTAGGGACTATAGATAAGTAGAAAGTTTCGAGAGAGCGAGGGGATCCTAAATATTGGAGATGGAAGCCTTGTTCCAATTCTAGTCTTAGGAACTTTGCAGTTTGTCTTCGAGTCCAGTAGTGTCATGTTAGATGATTGTCATTATTATCCCTCATTTCTGATGAATGTCATCTCTGTAAGTCTTTTGGCCAAACTTGGTTTCAAATTTATAATAAAAGATAATTTTTGTGGTATCATTATGAATGATACTGTAATTATATGTGGATAATTAAAATATGATATATATATAATATTACGATCTATAGGTGTAATGTACACAGTCAGTAAATATTCTAAATTAGATAATGTCAGTGAATCCTACCTTTGATATTGTAGGCTTAGTCATGCGAACAAGAGTAGGATTGACAGGTTGATCAAGAAACGTGTCTTTAAAATAGATGATTGTGAATCATTACCAACCTGCAAATCCTATCTAATTGAAAAGATGACTAAGTCACTTTTTAAGAGAAAAGATGAAAGAGACAATGATGTCCTAGGTCTAATACATACTGATGTATGCAGACCTATGAACATAAGTGTCAGAAGAGGATACTACTACTTCATTACGTTTACAGATGACCTATCAAGATATGGATATGTCTATCTTATGAAGCATAAGTCAAAATTATTTGAAATATTCAAATAATTTCAAGTAGAGAAATAGACTAAAAAAAGTATTAAGATCGTTCGGTCAGATCGATGAGGTAAATACCTCACCAGTGACTTCCTGACATATCTGGAAGAGAATGCGATTCTCTCACAGTGGACCTCTCCTGGAACACTACAATATAACGGAGTGTCTGAAAGGAGAAATCGAACCTTGTTAAACATAGTCCGATCCATGATGGACTTTGTGAGTCTACCAATCTTTTTTTGGAGATATGCTTTAGAAACTACCTGCTATATTTTGAATAAGATGCCAAGCAAGTCTGTCGATAAAATTTCATATAAGATATGGACGGGACGTAAGTCGGCGCTCTCATAGCTTAGGGTCTGGAAGTGTCCAGCTTATGTCAAGTGTTTAAAGACAGATAAGCTTGAACCTAAGTCTGATAGATGCTTATTCGTAGGGTATCTGAAAGAAACTAAAGGATACTACTTCTACACCTACTCCGACCCTGACCGCTGACTCTCAAGAAGAAATCATCGAGCGACCTCAGCCTTCCAAGACCTCTGATCGGGTCTAGTCTTCTAAGGAGGCTGATGATGATGAGGGTTTTTTCGATGACATTTCGGAGGGTCTATTTTTTTAAAACTAGAAGGCCATCCAGAAAATTATCGAGAACTCCGTAATCCAGTAGAGTTGAAGCAGATGGATAGGATGAGCATTTCCAATCTGAGGAAACTGTCTTTGACCATGGATCATCAGATATAGCATTTATCCTATCACCCTTCCTCTTTCTTAATCATCATATTTTCTCTAACTCAGTTGATTTAGGATACAGCTGCTCCATATTTTCATCAATCTATCAGACCATTTGGCTAGAGAGGTACAGACGTGAGAGATCGAGAAGAAAGTAGAGATGGATGCTCAGATAGCTTGGGCAAAAATTAAAGAATTAGAAGCTGAGGCCAAGAATCTCCAAGGGCCCTTGGGCAGGTGGAGTTCGATCTTGCCCTCGCCCTGGAGAGAGAGAAAGAGGCAAAGAGAAGGACCGAAGAGTGCATTCAAGATGCTAAGCGCTCTTCAGTTGTAGAATTTAAGGCATCATCTATCTATATTGAGGACATGGCTCGAGCGGTGGAGGCATTTAAGACATCTGAAGAATACTGCAATGTCATGTGACCTTCGATGAAAAGATTTTTCATCAGACTCACAAAGAAGGTTGGGTCGACTGTTGAAAGTCAATAGAGGAGGAGCATCCGGAGCTTGATCTCATCTTTTTGGACTATGAAGATGAAGATGATGATGATGAGGAAGTTTGCACTACCTCCAAGCTCTCTATTTTCGAAAAGGAGAATATTGCTGAGCCCCCTCCTCCTCAACTACTGATGTAGGTCCCTCCAAACCTCCTTCGAATACAACTCCCTAAGAAAAGGTCGGAGATTGAATGCTTGCACTTTTCCTCCCTTTCCTTTTTTTTTGTATCTCTGTAAGAAACTTTCATTTAATGAAATAAAATTATGAGCTTTTTGAATTTACCACTTTTAGTTATTTGCATAATTGGTAAATGATGCTTGCAATGCCAGCCTGATAGCTGTTGCTCCTCTTCTGGCCACTCCTCTTCTTTCGATGACGGCGGTTAACATTAAAGCTCATATCAAAAACTTGGAGGAGAAACTTAAATACTTCAAAAGAGAAGCCGTCGATCGGGAAGAGAGACTTCAAAAGGCTCAAAAGAAACTTGATGAGGTCGAAAATGAAATCAATAGATTTCAATGAGAAGTTCAGTGAGGAGTTGTAGCACATGGCACCGAGAAGGCATAATTGGCCGAAGAGATATAGAGGATATCCGATGCAGAGGGAAAAATGTCCTGGGCGTGGTGGTGAAATTGACTATATATCGTCGTCAGCTGACTCTGTCCATGAAGAAATCCACACCTTGGAGTCCCTGATCAAGTATAGAAAATTTGGATAGGTGAGGTCCATGCGGATATTGCAACTTCAAGATGAACTCCATAATGCCAGAGAGAAAATTTTGAAGTTGCAAAGGGCGTTGAATGGCAAGAAGACCATCACCACTCCTAAAGAGGTACAACAGTGAGGCATCCAAGTGACTGCTCCCATTACCAACGTCGGCTTAAAAGAGCTTCTTTCGATCTCCCATGGTCAAAGATCTTGATCAGGAGAGTGAGAACCAGAAGGTCGATCTTCGGAAGAAGGAGAAAGAGCTTCTTCTTCTCGATCTCATGAGCAGCTAATGGATAGTGCTCAGTTGACTATTCATACGACTTTTGCTGTCAGACATCATTTCGGCTATAGCTTCTGTCGGAATGCAATTCAAATTTTGTATCCACAACTTGATCTATCCGAGTTGTCCATTCCCAAGATAGACATGAAAGATGCTTTGATGCAACTATGTGAAAGATGAGGGAATACTTACATATTTCCTGAATTCATAATTTTTCGTAGAGTGCGACGCGTTGAAGAGGTGCAACCAGCTGACGATGCCCCACCAGCCGAATAGCTAACTTTTTCTTTTCTTCATTTTATCTTTTCTCCATCTTGTAATGTCAGACAGAGCTGATCAGGCTTATAAACGCTTCTTGTTGGAATAAAGTTACAACTTTTCCAACCATACATTCATATATATATATACATATTATTTTTTTTATTATATTAGTTTATGCTGTCATTTTTTGAATCATACTGACTCCACATAGTCGTCACAAAATGTAAAAGCTTTAACATCTCCAGGCTGATTAAAGGTCGAGTTCAAATATAAACCGATCAAAGACTTTTAACATCTCGAGGTCGATCAAAGATCGAGTTTCAATATAAGTCGATCAAAAATTTTTAATATTTCGAAGCCGATCAAAGGTCGAGTTCAGATATAAACCGATCAAAGATTTTTAACATCTTGAGGTTGATTAAAGGTCGAGTTTCAATATAAGTCGATCAAAGACTTTTAACATCTCGAAGCTGATCAAAGATCGAGTTTCAATATAAGCTGATCAAAGACTTTTAACATCTTGAGATCGATCAAAGGTCGAGTTCAGATATAAGCCGATCAAAGACTTTTAATATTTTGAGGTTGATCAAAGATCGAGTTCAGATATAAGTCGATCAAAGATTTTTAATATCTCGAGGCTGATCAAAAGTCGAGTTTAGATATAAACCAATCAAAAACTTTAAACATCTCGAGGCCGATCAAATATCGAGTTTCAATATAAGCCGATTAAAGATTTTTAACATCTTGAGGCCGATCAAAGGTCGAGTTTCAATATAAGTCGATCAAAAACTTTTAACATCTTGAGGCCGATCAAAAGTTGAGTTCAGATATAAGTCGATCAAAGATTTTTAACATCTCGAGATTGATCAAAGATCGAGTTTAAATATAAGCTGATCAAAGATTTTTAATATCTCGAGGTCGATCAAAAGCCAAATTTTAATATAAGCCAATCAAAAACTTTTAACATCTCGAGATCGATCAAAGGTCGAGTTCAAATTAACATCTTGAGGTTGATTAAAGATCGAGTTCAAATATAAACTGATAAAAAATTTTTAATATCTCAAAGTTGATCAAAGGCTTTTAACATCTCAAGACTGATCAAAGGCTGAGTTCAGATATAAACTGATCAAAGACTTTTAACATCTTAAGGGCGATCAAAGATCGAGTTCAAATATAAACAAATCAAAGGCTTTTAACATCTCGAAGCTAATCAAAGGTCGAGTTTCAATATAAGTCGATCAAAGGCTTTTAACATGTCGAGGTCGATCAAAGGTCGAATTCAGATATAAGCCGATCAAAGATTTTTAACATCTCAAGACCGAGTTCAAATATTACTCGCACTTATATGTAGAAGGATCGACGTTGACAAATTGGAGTGTTCATTTATGCATATACTTTAGTAAAATTATAATATCACTGGTAATACATGCGGAGGTTAGCTAAGTTTCATGATCTTTGGAGTGGAGTTTCATCAAGCTGTTTCAGTTTATAAATTTCGAGATATACCATCTCATCCACCTGATAAGGACCTTCCCTTTCAGGTGATAGCTTTCTCCACTCTATAGGCTGTGAGACTTCGACATGCTGTAGCATCAGATCACCAACTCGAAATTTCTTAGACTTGATTTAGAAATTGTAGTTCTTGGCCATTCTTTGTCGGTAGGATTTCATCTACATGGCAGCTCGTTTCCTACTCTCCTCAATTAGATTAAGATTGGTTTGCAACCATTCAGACTTGGTATCCTCGTTGTACTCCTCGACTCTAAATGAAGGAAGCCCGATCTCAATTGGTATAAGTACTTCGATTTCGAATGCAAGGTTGAATGGAGTTTTTTCAGTCAGAATTTTCTAAGTTGTTCGATATATCCACAACACATGATATAGCTTATCCACCCAGGACCTCTCAGTCCGATTAAGTGTAGCCTTCAGGCCTTGCAAGAGAGTCCTGTTCATTATTTCAACCTCCCCATTTGCCTGTGGGTGTCCGACTGAGGTGAAGTGTTATTCAATTTCAAAGTTTTCACAGAATTTTCGAAGCTGGAAGTCACTAAATTACATATCATTGTCAGTTACCAGCACCCTCGAGAGACCATAGCGATAAATAATAGATTTTCAGATGAAGTCTTTTACTCTAGCCTCTGTTATACAGGCTAGGGGCTCGACCTTCACCCACTTTGTGAAATATCAATGGCCATCAGGAGAAATTTGCGCTGATCTGAGGCTTGAGGAAAGGGACCCAGGATGTCCATTCCTTACTGAGCGAAAGGCCATGGAGCAGTGATAGAAGTAAGGGGCACTGCTGGTTGATGCTGAACATTGAAAATTTTCTGACAGCGATCACACCTTCTGACAAAATTGGAGGCATCCTTTTGCATCGAAGACCAATAATAGCCTTATCGGAGGATTTTGTAAGAAAGAGTCTTTGCACCCAAATGATTTTCATAAATCTCCTTTTTGACCTCTCTTAGTACATAGTCTGCTTCGGACGGTCACAGACACCTCAGAAGTGGGAGAGAGAAGGATCGCTTATACAATTTATCATCATAAAGCACATAGCGGGCAGTCTGCTTGTAGATTTTTCTAGCTTTTCGACTGTCAGATGGTAATCCATCCGATCTGAGGTACTTCAACAAGGGGTCAATTTAGCAAGACTTTTCTTCAATCTACTAAACAGAAAGAGATTCTTTCAGGTTTGAGTATTTCAATACCTCGATATAAATTTTTTTTTTTGAAATTCGGATGGTAGAGAGGCTGCTAGCTTTGATAGCGCATCCACTCGTGTATTTTGTGTTCAAGGTCCTGTTGGATATCAAAGCTTAGAAAAGGTGAGGTTAGTTCTTTTATCTTTTTGAGGTACCTCTTCATGTTTTCTCTCGAGCTTCATATTCATCCTTGACTTATCCCGTCATCAGTTGAGAGTCACTGAAGATCTTCAAGTAAGTCTAAGCCTGGCAATTAAAGCCTCATACTCTGCCTCATTGTTGGTGGCTAAAAATTCAAACCGCAGAGCATACTCTACCACATCACCTTTCGACCTGATTAAGATGATCCCAGCTCCTGATCTCGATGAATTGGAAGACCTATTCACATGAAGAATCCACTAGCCTTCAGGATCAGGGTTCATATTTATTTGTTCCTTTAGTGTCATTGAGCTACTCCCCACAGCCTCTGAGCCCTCCTCATCAGGGATGGTGCACTCAAGGATGAAATCCGCCAAGACCTGATCTTTGATTGAAGGCTTTGGGTGGAACTTAATGTCGAACTCAAAGAGTTGTAAGGTCCATTTTGCAACACTTCTTGATGTGTCCGGATGGTGGAGGATTGCCTTGATCAACTGATCCGTGAGTAGTACTATTGTATGAACTTGAAAGTAGAACTGGAGCTTCTTTATCATGATGATCAGAGTAAATATTAATTTTTCTAACTTTATGTACCTGATCTCAACATCCTGAAGGACCTTACTTGAGTAATACACTAGTTTTTGGATTCATCTTTCTTTCCGAATAAGAACCGAACTAATTACTGACGGAGATACGGCAAGATAGAGTAACAATTCTTCTCCAAGTTAGGGCTTTGTAAGCAAGGGTGCCGAGCTAAGGTATTGCTTCAACTCCTCGAATACTTTCTAATACTCAATCATCCATTGGAAGTCCCTTGATTGTTTGAGGGTTTGAAAAAAAGACAAATATCTCTCAGCTGATTTAGAGACGAAATGATTGAGTGAGATGATCCTTCCAATGAGGCCTTAGACTTTTTTTATATTTCTTGATGGGGACATCTCTAGAATCGCCTCAACCTTCTCCAAATTCGCCTCAATTCCTCATCGGGAGATCATGAATCCAAAAAATTTTTCAAAGCTAACTCCGAGGGCACATTTTGTGGGATTCAATCACATCTGAAATCTATGTAGGATGTTGAAGGTCTCTTGGAGGTCGGCTATATGATCTGGGGTGGCTCGACTTTTTACCAACATATCATCCACATAGACCTCCATGTTGCAGTCAATTTGATCTTTGAATATCTTATTCACCAGTCGCTGATATGTCATCCCGACATTCTTTAGCCCAAAGGGCATCACCCTGTAAAAATAAAGCCCTGAGTCAGTAATAAAGATCACTTTCTCCTCATCCTCAGATGTCATCCAGATTTGGTTATAACCGAAAAAGACATCCATGAAGGTAAGAAGCTCGTGCCCAGAAGTGGCATCCACCGATTGATCTATTTGAGGGAGAGGATAGCTTTCTTTGGGGTAGATTTTATTCAGATCAGTGAACTCGATGCACATGTATCATTTTTTGTTCGCCTTTTTGACTAGCACCACATTAGCGAGTCAGTTAGGATACATTGCTTCTCGGATAAAGCCGACCTTGACCAGTTGTCCACCTCATCGACAATTGCTTTCTGACGCTCTAGGATAAAGGTTCTCTTCTTTTGCTTTATAAAGTGAAAGATTGGATCCACTCCCAAGTGATGAGTCATCATCTCTGGGTTTATAACAGGCATATTCGCTGCCGTCCAAGCAAACAGGTCCATATTTTCCTGTAAAAGAGCAGTTAGTCGAGCTTTGGTTACCTGATCTATGGATGACCTAATTTTTATAGTTTGATGGGGATTTTTCTTTCTCAAAGGGATCTCCACTAAATCCTTGGATGGTCAAGCATGCTCTCTGACCAAATCATCGCGAGCGTCCAAACATATTGGGAGTTCAGATTGAGATGCCGCCGACTGTTCCTCCGTCCGCAACTTAGCAGCGAAACACTATCGGGTCATGGCTTGATTGCCTCAGACTTGTCCCACTCTAGCTTCCGTCGAAAACTTCATCATCAAGTGGTAGCTCGACACCACTGCCTTTAGCACTCCAAGACTTGGTCGACCTAGTATTGCATTGTAGGTTGACGGCAGATTAAGCACAAAAAAATCAACGTGAACAGTCACTCGCCTAGGCTTGGTTTCCAAGGTAAGGGGCAGTTTGATAGTCCCCTTCGAAATTATCGAACTCCCAAAAAAATCTTAGATCGGAGTACTGAATTTATTCAACTGTTTGAGAACAAACCCCATTACAATGAAAGCAGTAAAGTACAAAATATCTACAGAACTTTCATTATCGATAAAAATACGGTGTACATTGTAGTCAGCTATATTAGCAGTAATAACCACAATATCATTGTGTGGAATTTGTACATCTTTAGTATCTTGTTCGGTGAAGATCATTGGCTCCTCGACCTGAGGCCTCTTCGCCGCATACGGCTCCATCGATCTAGATGATCCTCAGTTATCATATGAATTTTACCCCGCAGGGGTCAATCTTCTACTATTCTTGCCCCTCCACCCACGGTTGTGCTGGTGCTGGTGCTGGTTGAGGTTGAGGCCGAGGGAGCTGGCGTTGTTGCTGCTGAAATACGGGATCTCCATTGCTACTATTCGACTCTTAAAGAATATCAATGTGGAGGATCTTGTCGTTGGATGAACCGATCCAGTCTCCCCTCTCAGATCAAACGCTCAATTTTCTCTTTAAGTTAGAAATAATCTTCAGTATCATGACCGTGATCATGATGATAGAGGTAATTCTTGTCTGGATCGTGGTGCATCGAATTTGTCCGCATGTTAGGAGGTGGAGGCAACTCGGCTCGCACTTCCATCAAAATCTCTCTCTTAGAAGTATTCAAAGAAGTGAGATCGCCTAATCACCTTGGAGGTGAATGATTTCTCCTCGATGAAATATTTCTTCTCCTCGGTGGGGATCTTGAACGGTGGTGATTTTCACCATTTTGCTTGGGAGAGCGAGCTCCGCTCTACTCTTGATTCCCCACAATTGGGGTCATTCGGACGGTTTCTTCTGCCAGAAAATCTTCCAATTAAGTGTATTTCTCTGCCCGAGCCAACATTTTCAAGAAATCTTAGAAAAAGGTCTTCAACAGTGACTTTTTGAAGTCATCCATCAATAATCCATCCTTCAGGGTAGACATTTCGATCGAGTGATTTAAGTCACGGACTTCCAACATAGCTCTATTAAATCGAGCTACGTAAGATCGAATGGACTCATCCTCTTTCTGTTCGATGGTCTGGAGGTAGTTCGAATGCTTTTATTGTCATTGGCTGGTGATGAAGTGGGCAGCAAAGGCTTGGCTCAACTATCGAAAAAAGTAAATAGAAACCGACTTCAAACTGGAGTATCAATGTCGGGCTGCCCCCTTCAAAGTGAAGGGGAAGGCTTGGTGCAGGATAGCATCGAAGGCTTCCTGAAGGAGCATGACTGCTTGGAAGCTATTGACATGATCGGTGGGGTTTGTGGTCCCATCGTATCTCTCCAACTAAGAAATCTTGAAGTTCGGTGAGATAGGTTCTTGGAGGATGCTCTCCACAAAAGGTGGCTCAGAATCGAACCCATCGGATGGGGCTGACGGGTTGTTGCAAATCTACTGAATCTTTCGATCCATTTCTTGAAGTTTTCGCTTGACTTTCATATCTCGATTGGTATGTGCCTCAGAGTATGAAGAAGATTGTCGATCGGAGGTTGAATCATGTCCCGACCAAAGACTCAGAGACAGCCGTCTCCTTGGCTCTTGAGAATGATTCGCCATCAGTTGCTAGATTTGATTTGCCGCTGTAGTGTCGATGAAGGCTGGATCACTACCTGAACGATAACTGTTAGTTGTCGCACTTGCTGAAAAAGCAGGTTAAATTGCTCCACCATCACCGTCGCAAATTGCTGCACCGGTGCAGGAACTTCCACCATCGTCGGAGGTGTGGGAGCAGAGTGATTTATTTCATTCTGCACCTTTCGAGAGATGGAGGTATTAGTTCATCGAGAAAAAGTCCTATGTGGAACCATCTTTTAGAGTTTCTGACTTATCTGCTTTTGTCTATAAGACTTGAGATTCGGCCCTTTCTCTATCTATTGCAGCTTGTTTCTGGTTGACACAGAAAAATTGAGAAGCATAGTACTGGAGCAACCTGTTAAAAAATTTGGACTAGAGGATTGTGCTCCAGCAAGGACCCTCCGATGCTTAAATTAGAACGCACAAATAGAGATGCAAAATTTTAGCTCTCTGAGATGGATTACTTACCTGGATTTTCAGGATTTTAGTATTTATAGAGGAGACAGCTGTGTCACCATTTTTGGTAGACAGACTGGCCAAATTTGATGCGATTATTTGATTGTGATTCTCAAGATCAGACAGTTATATCTGAAAGATTCTCAAGATCAAATAGTCACACCTAGATAGTATTGATAGCCATGGCCAAATAGCATTGACAGCTATGATCAGATAGCATTGACAGCTATGGTCAGTTGGCATCTGTCTTTTGAATCTGAGCCCGATCAATTTGCTTCTGAGGAGAGATCAAAGACTATAGCATGCCGACTAGGAGTTGGGACTGATAGTTTTCCGACCAAGGATCGGAGCAAATCTTTTTCGTCCAAAGATTCGGATTAACAACATACCGATGAGAGATCGGACAGAATAACCTCCGATCAGAGATTGGAATAGACATTTGCCGACCAGAGGTAGGGTAAACTGCAATAACCAGGCCGCTTGAAAAGTACTGATATGGATCCAATGGATCATAATGAGCTTGAATCTTTATACATCATTGGATCATTCTAAATTACTCCTAACACTATGTGTTCAGTTGGGGCTCAATCTTTGCTCACCTGGAGCATGCGCTTTCAGCTTTGCTCCCTTAAATTTATTGTCCTTCTAAATTTTTCGATGTATCTGGGTACGGGCATTTGGATGTACTTGGTTTGGGTCTTAGTTTTGTTATGCAGTTCTGTATATAGCTCAGATGATATTGTTAATGCTTTTGGGATGTAAAAAGAATGGAAGTAGAAATAAAGTTTACCTTTCTCCTTTCATTAAAAAAAAACCAGCCTTGGTTCTCTTGCTTTTATCTCCTTTGTTTATTCTCAATCTTTTGTATATTCTTCTCTTATTAATAATATTCCCTGGTGGGATTGTCTTTACACTCTTTCCGAGTTCTCTCAAAGAAACTAGGCTTGTGCTTCGGCTTCGCTGGGCTTAGGCTTATATTTTGTTGGGCTCTTTTATCATCCCTTGCTGACAGATATCCTAGTCTCTTTAGCATCGTTTGGGGCCGAAAAAGCAGCGTTAAGGAGTTCTTTGAAAGAGTGGAGGCAGTAATTGTTGGGACCCTGCTAGAGTAAAAAGTATATGGCAAAATTTCTCTATATCAAAGATCTATACAGATTCATTAGCACTCAAATAAATGAAAACCCAAGGATAGTCAAAAGTACATGGCGAAAAAATTCTCTCACTAGAGATTTGTCCATATTCACTGGCTCGAAAAGCATATAGAAAAAATCAAAGATGGTAAAAAATATACGGTAAAATTCATCCATATCAAAAATTTATCCAGATTCATCCTATACATATTGTAATATTTATTTTCTTGCAATTTTTACCATTTTTTATGCTTAGATTCCGCATGAATCATGCGATCTCCTCAATACAATTGCTACATCCAGATATCGGCTTTGTCTCATAATTACGAGCCATTTTGAGCCTTCATTTTAGTTTACATGGTATTCGAAAGTTAATCAGATACTCCTTCCAGATATGGCTTGCAACACTAACAACTCTTCTTCGAATCTTCCTTTGTTAACACTTGTTCTAGCCCCTACAACCTTCACCCATATGATAGCCCAAGAAATGTTCTGGTTTCAAACCTAATGAATGGTGACAATAATCCAACTTGTCCATGGCTCGATTCCACAATCAGATGTCTACTCTTCTTTCTAAGACAAGATGGTGTAATACCATGTTATTGTCTTGGCTTTTTAACTCCATTACCCATGAGATTGATGATAACATCATCTATTCTGACATGGCTTCAGCGATTTGTGACGATCTTAGTGATAGATTTTCTCAATGTAATGCCATGAAGGTTTATCAATTATCAATTTCTAGCAAGACTAGTAATCTATGGCGCCTATTACAATCATCTTAAGGCATTTTGGGATAAATTATCTACTTATACTCTAGTTTTAACATGCTCATGTGGTGGCATGAAACTGTACATTGACATGCAGCAACAGGAGCGGCTGATGCAATTTCTGACAAATTTGAATGTCTTATGCTCCCATTCACAACCAAATTTTCTTTATGGACTCTTTGCCCTCAGTAAGTAAGACATATTTTTTAATCTTACAAGAGGAGAATCGAAGTATACAATTCTCTCATACCCTTCATGCTTCTGTTGTGGCTGCTCTGGAGCAAACAACTTCTATTAATATTGCTAGTCATATGGCTGCTAAAGTACAATGTTCTCCCTCTATATATGTGCACTAATGCTCGTTCCAAGCCACATTATCAAAAACCTCACTATGACTATTGCAACAAAATAGGCCACACTCGAGCAGTATTATGCTTTAAACGGTAATCTAAAAAAAGCTGCTAGTGTGACTTAAGCACATTCTCTTGAAAGTCCATCAGCATCAACTTCTATGGCACTATCTTTGACTTATGATCAATACCGACAGCTGCTAGTTCTACTCTCTAATAGCAAAACCTCATCTTTTGCCAAGTTGGCCAATAGTAAAATCTCTCTATCTGCCAACTTGGTTGGCAAGTCTTTTTCTACCTCACATTTAGATCTTCAGGTCAGATTCACCCGCAGCTGATCATATGAGCCCACCTGAAGTGCTTCTGCATGAATCTTAGGATCTCCTCTGTGCAATCATTGTATATATATTTGGCTTCGTGTCAAAATAGAAGAGGACCCATTTTGAGCTTTTCATTTTATTTCACAGACCCCAAGCTTAATTCCCTAGAATTCGAGATAACAAGCAGAGATTTTTAAACTCGAGCAAATTCTCTATCTGCTACTGCTGTTGTCGATAAGCCGTTGCATTTTTTGGAAATGGGATGCTCACGATATTTTCTCAGTTTGAAGTTCTTGCAAATTTCTTAATCACTGTACGTAGCTATTGGTTTGCTTTGCCTGCTAGCTCCATGCTTATTGGAAAGGCCCCATGCCTCTTAAAAATAAAGATTTTCACATGGCTTTTGATCAAGGATGTGCTACTTATGGTTGGAAAACATCGCCACAGAGGACCAACGGGAGGCCAGAATTGTGTACTTTATCGGTGGTTCCTGGAAGCCTCCCACAATCTATTCTTCCTTTGCTTTGCATTTGTTTCGGAATTGGTTTGTCCCAAAGTTAGATTCATAGTTGATGATAAGCGAGTGTGTCTGCACATGTGCGTGCTGATAGGATTTATAGTGATGGTCTTGTTCCTAGCAGTGTGGCTTGGAAGTAGCTGCCTGTTTGCTCTTTTAGTGTTACGAGCTCCGATTTGTCTGTTCACAAGTTTAGTTGTTGAATTGTTGTTCCTTGCGGTGTATCAAGTCGGCAAGGATCCACTATCCAGTCTGCAGTGAAAAGGAGCCAATCAAAATCTACAAAATATTTTGCCTATGATAGAATGAGTCTATCTAATTATTTTTTCTAAGCTTGGAGTCCAAGAGGTAAGATCAGTGAATCATTCTCGAGAAGAAAGAGATAAAAGATAAGTCTGGTTCTTATTATATTAATGCAATTAAACTTGGGTGCCCTCCCCAAACCCCCCACTCCCCTCTCCCCTCCCCCCCCTCCTTTTTTTTTTTTTGATTGAAAAGACCCTCCCAACTTCAGCACCAAAGCTTGGACTCGGCCATGCCCATAGACATGGACGGGTGGCTTTAATTGGCGTTAGAAAATTCTGCTGTGGCGACCCTGAATTTGACCTGAGATCTTAAAAGTGAACGAGCAATCGAGGCTAGCCTCGAGGGGACATCAATCCTAGTTAGATGAAAGGAGGCAAGGGTTTGGGGGCTTGAATGTGTTGAGACGCTCTTAGATAGCTTGAATGTAAGAGAAGATGTTACAAGATTGGCGTAATCCTAGTCAATATTTATGTCCCTTCCGAGGCCATGATCCATATATAGTTTGGGATATGCCAGTGAAAGTAGCAACCAGGTGGCTACTTATTACTGCGAGAGTACGGGTGATGAGAGTGGATGAAATTCTGGTCCATCACTTCCCATACTGGCACTTAAATGTGGACGAGTCAATTTGTTTGCGTTGTGCCCCTGATACGTGCAAAGGTACGATGGTGTAATTAATCTGATTGAAAAGTAGAAATTTTTTTTTAATCCACTCAACGAAAGATAAAAAAAAAAAAATTGAAAACAGAACTTAAATATTTTTTTTATTAATTAAAAAAATATATATATATAGTATCTATCTATAACGGTGAAGACTGTCTTTATTCAATTCGGATCGAATTTTTCTTCTTAATTTCTATACGAATTTTTACCTTTGCACAATTGTATCGGATTCAACTATCTAATTCTAAAAGAATTCTTTTACTCAAAATAAATATATCCAATATAAATAGTTTAAAAATAATTAAAATATTTTAAAAAATATATCTCGACTTCTACCTTAACTCTGTTTTGGTTGCTCCACTATATATTTTTTTTTTTGGATTGAAAGTTTTGTAGGATCAAATATTATTTAAAAAAAAAAATTTAATTTAATCAACTCATTTCAAATCTCAAATAAAAAAATTTCGTCTCGATCAGACTCATGATAATCAAAATGATTCACACCAAGTTTGATATTTTTTTTGAATCATTAAACTATCGTATGATGCTCGAACCGAGTGAGGCTATCATGATATAGTCCTTATTTTGTGCTGTGAGGTGATCTTCTTTCGTCCCGAACGAGAGTTCGCTATTTTAAATGTCTTAAAAACATAAAATCTGTGATCGTATCCTGCATCCCATCGTTTACTCAAAAGCTAAAAAACAAAAAAGGATTGAGCATGCTACCATGCATCATGTCTCTCAGTTGTATCTCTACATCTTTTTCTTAAATAATGGAATGGAGTGGACTCCGCCCACTTTATTAAAGAGAATGTTTACAGGGAGTCACAGAGTGCTCAAGAAGAATTCAACAACGAAGAGGAGATAAAACATTCCAAAGTACTCAATGAGCTTCCTTCGCTTTTAAATTTCGAATGCATCCCCAATATTAAAAGAAAAAAAAATGAAGGCCCCGTTGCTTACCAATGACCAACGGCTGCTGGTATTCCTAGTTAGCTCACTTTGTTTTTAATTGAATCGTGATTAACAATTAAGTGGATAGACAGCAACAATCATGCTGTACAACTTCTGTTTGCATCGTTCAGAATATTCTCAGTGATAAACAATACGAAACTTAGTTTCATCAAAAAAAAAACGAAACTTAGGCTGATGAGTTAGATGGCGTAACAGAGCTGCATTTGTTGCATTTGAACCAAATATATAAAACTCAACAATCTATCAGAGCTGTTTAACTTAAGGATAGAACGTATCTGTATGTTCTTCACGAGAGATGAGGTCATCACTCTCCTTACCAATAAAATAATAAACAAAACAATTCAAAGTACTGTATTTATCGACTCCATAACCTGAAAATCAACCAGCAAACCTATAAAGAGCATAACCTGTAAAACTGCAAGCCTAAAACTACCTTCTCATTTGGTTGACCTTGGTCAACCAAATCATTCTCTAGATTAATAAACATGGGTGGTAATACCTCCCCTTTTATCCAAAAAAAAAAAAAAAAGTAGAGCACCGGTGATAGTCCAAACATCGTCTTGAGTCAGGCACATATGAACTCCATATCTTCTTGAGTCAGGCATTGATAGTCCAAACTCCAAACATCGTCTCAAGCGTTGTTGTTCAATTCAGGCCTTTGCCATGCATTTTGTAGGCCTAACATCCATGTCTGTGCCCGGAACCTGGGGAGCAAATAGGCTGGTTGCCAAAAGTTCTAGGTTAGGCCCTTCTGTTCCGGCTCAAGCTTTCCGAAAGGTTAGGCCTTCTTGCAGTCAAAAGAAGAGCTAAACCCTCAAATTAGTATGGCTGTGTAGGCCAGGCTACGCCTAGAGTTTGATAAACAACCAGGCTGGTTGGGCAATCTGTTCTAGATGTGCTTTTAGAGCGCCGATCCTCCATTATGTTGGCGTAGATGGGCGCAGATCCTCCATGGTATCGTGATGCAGTGTATGGTATGGTGCATCATACGTACCGTCCATCATATGATGGACAGCTGTATGTCATCGTGTATATGTGCACATAAGTGTCGCACACCATCTATCATACGATAGACGATACGTGCAATATACTGCAATATACGGTGTAGATAAATTTTTAGAACAATGATTCTCTATAGTGTATGTGTGGCATGATAGAATTCTGCACAATTAATGTGGATGGTCACCATTAATGAATGGATGGCCATTAAACAAGACTGTCTGCCAACACATGTTGGTTTATATACGGTGTATGTTGTTTAATAGCAGGCATGGCATTCTATGATGCCACACGGCAAAAGATCCTAATTGATGTTTTTAATAGAGTGCAGATTCTTCGCTGTGCACATTATGCACTACATGGTGCAATATATCGTGCACACCGTCTACCACACGATGAATGATTGCGTGCGGCTGTCCATCATCCAATAGGTGATGTGTGCTGTGCATTATACCGCGTGGTGCACATTAGGGGATTCGTACTTTTTTTAATATTATTTGTAGGGCTTTCGGATGTGCTAGCTATCCTCAAGTGGCCAACTTAGACTAGCTTGTCAGTGCAATGAATGGTTGCGCATGGCTGAACGCGACGTACGTCGCACAATCCGCTGCACACGCAACCGTCCATCATACAATGAACGGTGCACTCTATGCATCATACCGCGCGGTGTACAATAGAGAATTCATGCTCTTTTTAATACTATTCGCAGGGCTTTCAGATGTGCTAGCTTCCCTCAAGTGGCCCACTTGGGCTAGCTGGTCAATGGCTTATTTTTCATCAAAATAAAGGTTTTTGGATGATAAAACCAGTGGCGCAGCGAGGCCTATTCATTTTATGTTTTACAGACTATAAACCACTTGGTTCTTTTGGACTCCTAAATATGTTATTCAACTTCCATGTGACCCTCCGTTGCAGAAAAACGCCGTGCTATAAGGGTCAAATGAAGCCTAAGGTCATTTAGCTAAGTTGGTAAGCAAGATGAAAAAGAGAAAGACCTCCTCCTCCTAAGCCTTTTTCTTATTTGGCTCTCCTATTGTCATTTGTCAGACCTCCTCTTACCACCCTCAAGACGTTCTCTCTTTCATCCAAACCCAAAGCACAAACACAACCAAGCGGCATGAAGATGGCAAGGCCAAGTCGAACGCTATCAGCTAGCCCGAGCCCCAGTGGCCCTCCCCCGTCCGAGCACGCTCATGGGGCAGGCCACAGCCGAGTGTTGTACCCTCTTCTCTTGGCCCTCAACATACTCCTCATCTTTCTCTTCTACTTTGGCATCTGGCATTTCTTCTGCAAGAAGGACCAGCGAGTAGGTGACACCAACGCTGCCACCACCTCTTCCTCCACTCCCAGTTCTCCCGGTCCCCATGCAAGAAACGGCCGGAGGCTGGATTCCCGAGTCCTCTCGTCGTTGCCGATCTTCGTCTACACCATCGGCGGCGAGGAGAAGATGGAGTGCGCTGTGTGTTTGATGGAGTTCAAGGAGGGCGAGAATGGCCGGCTGCTGCCGAGGTGCAACCATCGCTTTCATACGGAGTGCGTTGACATGTGGTTTCAGAGTCACACCAGCTGCCCTCTTTGCCGGGCTTCTGTCGAGTCCAGTGCTCCGGATTCTGGCGCGGCGGTGTGAATCGTGTTATCTACGTCGCCGGCGAGAAATTGTACGTTTGACTTGAGCTCTTTCCGGTCCAGCTGGAATTGTTCTGTAGATTTCTTTATCTTTTTTTTTATTTTCCCCATTTTGTACACGAACTGACGGCTGTAAAACGAGCTTGCATCTTAAAAATATGTGGGATATCAACAGGGTAGGTTGTGAATTGAATGTTTTTAAATTTAAAAAGATTTCTTTATCAAAAAGGTCAATGCTTCGATGTTTTGAAGTTACACATATTTATAAAGAATCACGCAGTGCTGTCGGTTGGATAGTGATATACGTTGCTAATTATATTGGATCCACATTATAGACGACTTTGTTAGATTTTCTCCTGAACTTTTCAGTATTTTTATGTGCTGATTTTCACTGATGTTTTTGTTCTAGATTAGTTTAATAAATCTAATTTGTCAAAAAAATATATATTTAATTAGAAGGCTCTCCACCGATAAAAAACAAAAGTAAAGTCAACAAATTTTTTTTTATTAGGTAGAAAAAGAATTTCTTTAGAGATGCTGATCAGGATCGAGAGGTGCAAACTTGGGAGTCTACGAAGGATTGGATGCAGGTTAGACTAAGATCATAAATCACAGTCTATAAGTCTTAATGCTAGCTTGATCCTACCTATCAGTGGATCAAGAATACCCAACCTGAATTTGACTCTGAGCAAGTCCACCAACCTATATCCAAGCTATTAACTTGTTTTATTTGATTAGCTGACCAAAATCTATCTAATTTTGCAATTCATCCTGTATGGCTAGTCATTTTTTATGGGTAACAAAGCATGTGCATATATACCTTCCTTGACCAAATGTGTTGAGAGATATTCTTGAATTAGACTCGACACATCTTGCTAGATAGTTGGGGTTGATGTCCAACCATATAGACCCAATGGGTTAGGTTAGGCAAGTTTGGTCGAGGTACGATTAGAAATTGCCACCTCTAATAATGACGAGTAAGAGAAGTAGGTTGATTTTGTTGGTTATGAGAATTTAGGATACAGTTTCTTTCATTAACCAGTAATCATGAACACCATTCAATTTGGCTATATATTCATTACTTTTTGAACTTATGTGGCCGATCATCATTTCAAATTGCCTCAACAAGGAAGCATAAAACCTTTGCTTCAAAATTTATGCTAAATATTATTATTATTCAAGAAATAAGATGCAGATGGCATTATTAGGGTTTGAATTCTGAGCTTCTTAAGAGCAATAAATGTTGATGGGCTCACCAAGTACCATTGTAATATCTATCTTGGTTAAGGAACAACCATCTAATTAATAGTTGTCTTTTTCCTTTAATGACAGAAAAATATCTGGTGGGGCAGGACCTCTTGCATCAAAGTTATATGCAAGGGGAAGGAGGAGACTCAACAGCTTAAATACTAGCATAGTTACATCTAAAGCCAAAGTGAACTATTTTGGTCTCTTATATAGATAGTCTGAGCTTTTCCCATTTTTTTTGGGATCAAACAGATGGTTTAAATCCATCTACTTTGACTATAAACAATCAAATTAGAAACAATGCCGAGGGGTGGTGGTGGTGGTATTAGAATAATGTGCCCATAAGATCACTTGAGAATGATCTGCAATATTTGATGCTATCCAATTGGTGTCTTGTTTGCCTTCCTATAAACATGTGAAATACTAAAGGATATACATGTTCTAGAATAGCTGGTCTGAGTTCAATAGATTCTAATGGCCTACATGTCTGGTGCAACATCAAGGCTTAAGAATTAGGAAAGGATAGCCACAAATAAGATAATAACAATCTTTTAACCAAAAGATAATGTTTGTTATTATGAGATAGGATGTGAAGACAATAATTGGGCTCAAACCAAAGTAGAGTTATCCCATCTTAATACTTTATCCCAAGTTGGTTATCTTGCTTTTAGGCTAGACTTGAGAAATAAAAAAAATAAAGAACACCAAAGGTTCACTAAATTTGGATGGAGGTGTGTCAAAGTCAAGTTGGGCCCTGCTTCTCAATCAAACAAGTTAGATTAGTAAGTGAACTCGTAGAAGGTGATAAGCTATAAAAGAGAGGCAAAATTGGTATCTAACGTAGCACAAAATTTATTGGGCTTAGTCCCATCCGATTTTATATGACTGTATCTAACCTCATTACAACTGACTCATATGGACTAAACTTAATTACACACATCATCAAATTGACTCAACTCGTTTTAAACCCAAGTTAGTCTAGCTAATTCTAACCAAAACAATATTAGATTCAAAAGAACTACATGAATTTGCTAAACCTAGTTGAGCAGTTTAAGACACTACCACTTGGCCTTTATTCTCATGATAACAAACGTGCGTGGCAACTGGCCGGATTGCTGATATTGGTCTTATTGAAACAAATATTCTAGTACAAACCATGCATAACAGATTCAATTTTCTAAGAAAGTTTTTGCATACCACGTATAGTGCAATAAATTTGACGTAGAGTATACCACCCAATTATCTGAAAATACATAGCGTACTTAACGATGGGACATACATTTAATGCCATCCAGTTTTTTCTTCCTCTAATTTTTAGTGACAAAAATATCATGCTCTCTATACAATAAAGAAAAAATAGTATTATTACTTCCTAATATTTTGTATGACTTTTCGTAAATATATATGACATTCTAAACCATATATATGACTTCCTGTATATTTATGACATCGTGAATAATATATATGATTTCATGATGCCTTGTACGACTTTCTAGGAATATATATGACATCCCAAGCAATATATATAATATCCTATGAATATATATGACTTTATGTGAGTATATATGATATCTTGAATAATATATATGATTTTCTGTAAATATATATGATATTCTAAATAACATATATAACTTTCTAACTCCTTATATGATTTTCTATGAATATATATGACTTTCTGTATAAATATATATATGACGTTTTGAATAATATATATGACTTTCTGATGTTATATAAAGTGTTAAGAAGTCATATATATTATTCGGAACGTCATATATATTCATAGTAAGTCATATATATTATTTGGGACATCATATATATTCATAAAAAGTCATATAAGACATTAAAAAGCAATATATGTTGTTCAGGATATTATATGTATTCATAGAAAATTATATATATTGTTCGAAATGTCATATATACTCACAGGAGGTCACATAAGATATTAGGAAGTCATATACATTATTCAGAATGTCATATATAGTCACAAGATATCATATATATTGTTTGGGATGTGATATATATTCACAGAAAATCATATAAGGCATTAGAAAGTCTTATATATTGTTCAGAATGTCATATATATTCATAGAAAGTCATAAAAGATATCAAAAAGTCATATATATTATTCAAAATATCATAAATATACAGAACGTCATATATATTCAAGAAAAATCATATAAGATATTAGGAAGTAATAATACTATCCCTTCTTTGTTGTATACAAAAAATAATATTTTCGTCACTGAAAATTTAAAAAAAAATTGAGCGGCATTTAATATCCATCCTATCTAAATACGCTACATACCCTAATATTATTGGATAGTACGCTATTATTGCACCACACGTGATACACAAAGAATTACTCTTAATTTTCTAGCCTAGAACTGGCCTTTGCATTGGCTGTGAAATGGTGCAGGTCTATTACATGGTATCCAGAGCAGACGATCTCACACTCTTATACTCTTTGACCTAACACTTGAATGCATTCTAATGTTAGTTGGCAATCTATGCCATTTTTTATGCAAGTATTGGCGATGTTTCATCAATCTACTCACTCGTTAAGCTTTGTGTTGTTGAACAAAAATGGTCTAAACATAAAATATAGTTGATGTTAAGTATAAGTTATTGTAATTAGCTGGCATCACAATATTGTGGTCCATATGTAGATTAAAATAATGTTAAAAAATTGAACTAATGATTCAGCATGTACCTGGATTTCAACAGAAGAGATATGCATTACAAGACTAGCATAATGAATACAAAACAACATCCAATGTGAATGAAGGATGAAAAATTGGATATGGATTGGATATTTATATCATTCATATCTATATCTATTTTTATTTTTATTTGACAAATATGAATATGAATGTCAGTCAGATACAAATTTAAGTTAAATAATTAAATTTTATAAGCATAAAATTAAAGATATCATAGAAAATATAATATTTATGTTAGTTGAATGTTCAAATTTGTATCCATATTTAAATATTATCAGATCTATTTTCATCTCTATATCAATATATCCATACTAAGATTGAGATAAAGCTATAAACTTAAGCTGAGGTGCGCATGTCACAAATATTGATAGTAGGTATTCTTTACTGGAGGTCCCAGATTCTCACCAATCTACACATAAGTTGTTTGAAAATCACTGGGTTTTTGGGTTGAAAGATTAAAATTCACAGAACAGGTGGAGAATTTACAATAGTTTAGTGAAAATTGAACAGATAAAAAAATAAATGAGTTCTGGGATTGCAAAGAGCTAAATATAAATTAGATGACTGGAAAATTAAGTGAGAAGTGAAAATTTCAAGCAAGGACCCACAGCCTCCAGGTTGTCCTCTCGACCCAAGATACAAAGTCAAAATTGGAAAGTATGCCATAGTGTTTAAAGGCTTGGACAGGAACTACATTGACGTTAGCCGCTTTGCCTCCTCCATAATTTATTTTAGCAGACCTTTTCTTAGTCTTTTTAGTCAAGCTTGATAAGCAAATTGAGGTACAAGCTAGGGGTCTTACCACTTTGCTGAACTCTTTCTTATTCAAATCTTGAAATATAATTTTCATGTGTTTTTGTTCTTTCATCGATCATATTTAACATAATAAGTTGCACTACGTACAGTGATCATTTTAAATGCATAACCGGAAAAAATTAAAATTTTAAGTATAAATAAGAAGCATCCAGGCAAGACAAGAATGAGCATCCCCTCACCATCTCTAATAGGTTCCGGTTGTCTTGTTCGCAAATGATTGATCTTCTTTGGCAAAATCTACCGTCAAATTGTGCTATTCACAGATTTGAAAGCACTGTGAACTCTATAGTCATCCAATGGCACAGATCACAAAGTGAACATTGTACGATCAAAATTTGTGCAAAAGAACATGAATCCTTTTTTCTTTTGCGTAAAAGATATTGTTGTTGCAAGACTCCGGTTCAACACTGATATGGCTGATGATGGACGCCGTTCAAAAACTGAGGCATCAAAGATGAACCTGCAAGAGCAATCCACACTCATCTAAACAATGTACTGATATTTAACCTATTCTTGCATGCAAGAAAAAGTAATCTTGGTGCAATAGTAACATAGCTATTTTTGACCTATTTGTCATAGATTCGAAACATAGAATATGTGGGAGTAAAATTGCCTACATCTAGCCTTTGACAGACCTCGCAGTGATGAGAATCTCGTGCATTGAGATGCCTATTATAAGTATCATACCCCTGATCCGAGATCGCAAGTCTATGGGTTATGGTAACCACCGCATACTCATTGAAAAATTTTTCCATAAACATGTAAGGCATCTCATCATAATATCATAAAGCGACAGAGAAATAATATTCAAATAATTAATGCCCAATTTTAATTCAAATAACTAAATCAAATATCTTACAAAATAAATTTTTATATTTTTTTTGTAACTTCAATAAATCTTAATCTAAAAGAAAGATATCAAAATCTACTTCTAATTCGCTCTCCCATATAGAATCTCCAAATCAAGCTAGTTATGTGAATTTGTAAAAGTGGTAAAATATAAAGCAATGGATTAGACAAGCCAACAAGTAATGTATCTTTTAGCTAGATAAATTCAACAATAATAATATACTGAAAATAAGCATGCAATATGCATCAATTCAAAATATATAACACTAATCAAAATAAGATCCATACGAATTTATTTTCATTCATAAATCGATTTCTTTTAAAATATCATGCTCATCTCGATAGCCATGAACTAAATCAAAGTATTAGTGCATAACTCCCATTGATAGGATATCAAAATACTAGCATTTAACCACTCCACTGATAGGATATCAAAATACAAGCACACAATCCCCACTAACAGGATATCAAAATATCAGCAATTAACCATCCCACTGATAGGGTATCAAAATATCAACGTACAATCTCTACTGTCAAGATATGAAAGTACTAGTATCAGTGTTTAACCCCCACTGGAGGGTATCAAAGTACTAGTATTTAACATTCATTAGTGGGGTTCGATACATAATCAGATTGTGAGTCAAAATGTATCTCAAATCAATATTTTTCTCAAAAACATACTTTATATTTCAAATCGAATAATTCATAAATCAACCAGTATGGTTCATATCAAATTCAATATATTCAATCATAAATCACTTAATTTTTGAAAAAAAAGATATATTTGATAATTCACACTATAAGAAATAATATTTTTGTGATCAATTTTATGATCAAATTTTTTTGATCAAATTTACAACTGATTCTTGGATAAATATTAATATAGCAATCGATACAAAATCGATTGTAAAATTTTTCATCGAAAGGTGCACCAATATTTTTCAATCAATTTTACGATTGATTTATTGAATATAAAAATAAATTTATAAAAATTATTTTTTTATATTTTTACAATCAAAAAATTGATCGTAAAATATTTTAATTATTTATTTTTATTTTTAAATAATTTTATAACTGATTTTTTTGTTGCAAAAAATATGTAATATGTTGTGATTGAAAATTTGATGGCAAATATTTTTCATTATTTAGTTTTTATATATTTTTGTGACCAATTTATTGGTTGCAAAAAGGCACGAATAATATTTTACAACCAAAAAATCAGTTGCAAATTTTTCATGTATTCATTTTTATTTTATAAATATATTTGAGATTGATTTTTTGGTTGCAACATTTTTCTTATTATTTAAGTAATTTTGTGATTGAATTTTTGGTTGCCAAAATGGGATACTAATTTGCAACCAAAAATTCAATCGCAGTGTTGCCATATATTTTTTTGATTTATAAATACATTTGTGATCGATTTTTTTTATTATAAGATTTTTTAATTTACAAAATAGAGTTTCTAATTTGCAACCAAAAAATTGATCATAAAATTTTTTATCAAATTAAAAATTTTATGATCAATTTTTTGATCATAACTTTTTTAATAATTTGCAACCGATAAATCGATCACAAAATATTTTAATTCTTTTTTAATTTAAATATATTTATGATTAATTTTTTGGTTACAAAATACTAAAAAATTTATGATTAAAAAATCAGTCATAAAATTGTTGAATTATTTTTTTAGTCTATAAATATATTTGCGATCAATTTTTTGGTTGTAAATTTTTTAATATTTTATAATTTAAAAATCGATCATAAATTTGATTTCTAAAAAAATTAATTGGGACCTTTAATTATTCTAAATATAATTAAATAAGAATAATTTTGAAAAATATTTTTAATTTAAAAAATTTAATTTTAAATTATATTATATTTAGCAACTGATAAATCGGTTGCTAAATCTTTCTAATAAAAAATCCTCTCTTCTCCTCCCAACGTGCCTAAACCTCCTCTTCTCCTTGCCAACCCTAGCCATCATGCCTGAACCCTAGCCACCACCTCGTCTCCCGTCTGCCCGCCCGTGACGGCCCCCCTCCCCTCCCCATCTCGTGGCCCTAAGCACAGTGCTGCCACCCCCTCCCCTCCCCCCTCCCCAATGCCGCCTACCCGCCTCACCACGCCACCCCCTCCCCTCGTCCCGCTCACCCGCAACAGCCTCCCCACCCCAAAATCTTCTTCTCTTCACCAACCCTAGCCACCGCCCCTCCCCAGCCTGCCCGCTTGTGACATCCCCGACCTCCCTCCACAGCGACTGCATTACCCCCTCCCCACCCCCCTCCTGCAGCTCTAAGCCCCGTGCATCGTGGTGCATCATCGTGCCGCCCCCTCCCCTTCTGGCCCGCTCGCCCGTGACTGTCTCCCCTCCCCTCCCTGACGACAGCTGCCCCCTCCCTCTTGTGACACCGGCACCCCCTCTCCCCTCCCTCGGCCCCACCCGCTGCATCGTGCCGCCCCTCTCCCCTCCCCTGTGCCGCATTCCCCCATCCCCTCCCCCTCCCATGGCCCTAGCACAGTGCCGCCACCCCCTCCCCTTCCCTCCTGGCGTCGCCTACCCGCCTCACTGCACCACGCCCCCCCCCCCCAAAAAAAAAAACCCTCTTCTCCTTTTCTGTTTTGTTTTTGTTTCTACGTCAGGACTGAGATTTGCATCCTTCTGTGCCTGCATATTTGAAAGCTGTTGCTATGGAACATATTTGTAAAGGTATAAGTACTTGATTTTATCAAAAAAATCTATATACTTGTAAAGTCATATTGACTTTTGTTTCTCCTTCTGCTAACATCAATCATTTCTTATATTATAGGTTGGTGATGATGGTGCTGTATCCTTTATTTTTCCCAGTATTGGGTATCTCTTTAGTGCTCATTTTCAAATATGTGTTATTCACTTAAAAATATGTGAGAAAATTGGCCATAGTAGCATACTTGACTATTCCTTCTAGACAAGCCAGGACCCCTAGAAGTTGTTAATCAACCCTTAAGAAGTCCTCTTTCTCATTTGCGTTGTAAGAATACTTTCATTGAAGGGTTTTGTGGGTTTGTTCTGCATTGCCCACTCAGTACCATAGGAAGTAGATATTCGATACTTCCTTACATCTAATTATTGTTTCCAATGATGAAAATTTCTTGATAAATGTTTCTAGCTTCTATGTGCCATCAATGCATCCTGTGCTACACTTGTAGATGCCGATATTCCTTTAAAACATCTATCTGATAAGTTATATCATGGTAAAAGACATACATCAGATTCATAAATCATGAATAATTTAATATAAAAATATTTGAAATTTATCGATAAATTTAGAAAAAGTATAGCATTACTTATCTCATACTTACTCCAACAAATCCATATAATTTCAAAAATTTCTTTTCAAAATCTACAATTCATAAATCATATATATCACAATATCCCACTGTTGGATATCTTTTTGTCAAGATGACTATACTCCTATACAAAATTGAGTCCACTAATTAGAAAGAATATGGATAATTAAGATAGATAGGATTGAATGGTTGTCACATCCAACAGTCTAGGTCTGTCCAATCATGTTAATTTTATCCAATCAAGATCAGATTAGGATATAAGTAGTTCAATAGAGATTGAAGATGATCATATCAGTAATATTCAATAAAAGTCAGAATAGAGGTCAACACAGTGCTTGACGATCAAAGGTCAGTTCAATCAAATGACTCTATTTAATCAAGATCAGATTAAGATACAATTGACTCTATAGAGATCAAATAGATCAAATCTAATGGTATTCAGATCCAATCAAGATGGATGCTGGTACACTATCCGGTGATTGTGGATCAGGATCCTTAACCAAGCTCAATCAAAATTATCAAAAGAAGTTCTTTGCTCGATCAATCTTAAAGAGATAAGTTTTACAAAGAAAAATAATTCTAGAGAAAAAATAAAACTTCTAGAGAGAAAGTAAAGAAAGAAACTAAAGATAGAAAATGGAGAGAGAAAGTTGGAAGAGAGAGAAATTCTCTTCTTTTTTTTTTTTCTTTTTCTATTTTTCTTTGTCTTCTTCCTTTGGTTCCATGATGAGACAAAAATAGGGATCTGTTTCTCCCCTCAAAATCTTGGAATAGTGAGTTACCGTCGACATGGCTTTGATTGGTGGTGGCTGGGGCTACGATAATGCAACTGTGGATCCTAGACTGGCAGTTAGCAATGACCTATTGTGTCAAAAAATCAAAAGAAAATGGTGGAAAGCTAAATCGAAATAGGGGAGGGATTTTCTTAAGAGAAATCTGGCGATTGCTGGCCAAAGACCAGGGTTTGGTGGCCAAGGAAGGAGAAGATAATGAGAAGAATTTTTACCTTATCTCTAGTGATGTTTGAACATGATTCCAATGGATTTGAAGAAAAATCTCAAAAGAAGAAGAAGAAGAGAGGAAAAAGATTTCTCTCGACAATGAACGGCGGCCGACCGTGGGGGATTTCACAAGAAACTTGGTTCCTTTAAATAGACATCAAGAGAGGAGTTAGACTCTCTTAGCATCTGATTCCAACTTCAATTAAGAGTCCAATGGAAGAGAAGACTCCCATTGAGTCTTCTCTCTATTCTCTTTCTTCTTTTTATTCTATCATTTTAAAATTCATGTAGCTGTGTTCTAATTGGTTTGGGGTATTACAATTAAGGGGGAGAAATAGTATATCCAAATTGCAAATGGGTTAGGCCCTACAGTAGTAGGGTATTATAATCATGATTTAAACTTTAGATCTGTCATACCCCGACTCGAGATTGCGAGCCGATCGGAGGTTGCAGCAATCGCCACCATAATTATGAAGAACTCTTTCCATAAGTATGCAAGGTATTCTAAAAATGATATTAATGTAGCATCACAACGAAATTCATAATAAATTTAGTCTAAAATTTAACTAACCAAAATCAACTTAGTCTCCCATAAAATTTCAATAATATTCAAAAATCTTACATCAATTATACCTCAAATAAGAATTCTGTAAAAACATAATAATAAATCTATATTTATTGTCTCTTGCTTCTAGCTCACTTCCAAAATAGTATCCATATCTGCAATTTAGAATCTGAATCTGAAAAATAAAAGAGAAGAATAATGAGCTCGATAGCCTAGTAAGTAATGAATATCTTAACTAGATATTTCAGATTTTATATAATGTTCAAAATAATGTCATGAATAAATATAAGAACAATTTCATACTAATTTAATGCAAATTAAATTCTTTCAAATATTCATATATAAAGAAATCATAAATATGATTCGAATCAAAATACATATACTCAACAATCTTTGACTATGACTAACGTTTAATCTCCATTGGTAGGGTCCATTAAATACCAGTGTAAAATCTCTACTGAAAATTCAATAAATACCAATACACACCCCCACTGGTATGGTCTACTGAGTACCAATATATAATCTCTATTGATGGGATTCACTGATTACGAACGTATAATTTTCATTGACGGGATCCACTGATTACTAATATATAATGTCCATTGACGAAGCCCACTGAACATAGTTAGGCTGAGATCCAGCATAAATTCGATCCGTATCAAAGCATTTTTGTAATATAACATATAAATATTATAATTTTTACTAAACATATGCATAATCAATAAACAATGGTATTTCATAAATATCATTTTTTTTCAAATCACTTGCTATTCAAAATATAATTTTATAAATCATGCATAATTTAAAGAATAATTATTTACTTTCAGAATAAATTATGAAATATCTCGAGAAGATTATTCATTATTTATCTTTTGTAGAATATTGAACGAACAGATCAATTAACCTTAAGAGAATTCTTCTGAATCTATTATTCAAAATTATATTTTTTTATATTAATTTAAATTATGATTAAATCAAAATAAAATCATAAATCAAAACCTCACTTAGAATTAAATCAAAAATCAAGTGTGTCTGACGAATTCACTAGATTTATAAATCACAAAAGAGAGAATATCAGAGGAGAAAAAATCGATAAGGTGGAACATGATCAGTCAGACGACACTGTCCGATGTTCCAATCGGTCTAATCAAGGTATTTCAATCAAGTCATAGTTGAATTAGTGTATAGATGATTTAATAAAAAAATAAATAATCAAATCTAATGATATCCGGATTAGGTTAAGGTGGGCCAATACCGACGACCATGATTAGGATTCTCTTTACTGAGATCAGATTAAAATTATTAAAAAATTTTAACTAGAATCAATTATAGAGAGAAAAATCAAAAAGAAAAATAATTTTAGAGAGAGTAAATTCATAGAAAAGATAGAGAAAGAAAATGGAGAGAGAAAATTAAAACTTTTAAACAGAGAAATTGGAAAACAAACTTTAGAGAAAGAAGCGAGAGAAATCTCTCCCTTCTTTTTTTTTTTCTTTTTTTTCTCTTTTTTTTTCCACAGAAGAGAGGACCCGCATCCTCTTCTTCTCTTCTTCTTTCACGGAATAGGGAGCTCTTGCTCCCC